>NC_047512.1:21807030-22077606 GCF_902827115.2 Pseudochaenichthys georgianus
ATATAACACATTCAACAAAAACATGCAGCAGACCTTAGGCAAGGCAAGTTTATTTATATTTGTAACACAAAAGCGATGGGAAAAACCCACAGCAACACAGAAAAGATGGTCTTAACATGACCCGGCTAAATATTACTATTAACTTTATTGTGAAATTAAAACAGAACGGTAAAAGAATAGTTTCCGGTCTATTCTGAGGCCCAATCTCTGTAGATAAATAAAGAACTAAGCCAGATGTGTAATATTTAATGCAGCCGACCAGGGCCGTACCTGGTCAACATGAGGCCCCACGCAAAGTTATATGATTTTTGGCTCAGTTTAGGCTCCCTCCGCAAGATGAGGCCCCCTCCCATGAGCCCAGTGTGCTCTGAATGGTCAGCTCGCCCACTCTGTTCTGATGAGTCCACTACCGTTACAGCGGAACATCAGTGATTATGTTCACTTATAGTATCTTCTTGATTTTTTATATTCTATATTTCTATCACAGACCTTCTACTTTCCCCCTATGAAAGTATGTACTCTTAATATTTTTTTAATCAAATAATATTTGATTAAAAAAATATTAAGAGTATATTATTGTTTTTTTTTATTTGTTTTTATGTGTTATAATATAACACATAAAAACAATAATTCAATAACGTGCTTTAACCACTAGACGGTGCACACAAGGTACACACAGCCATAATAACTTTGTATTATTAGTGTAGGACACTTATGTACAACATCTGAAGATGTGTAGTTTTATTCATGCTTTCACATCATTTTAAAGCATATTGCTATACTATTTCAGACTCAGTATTTACATTCTTACATTCAAAGAAAATCAGTAATATCTTTAAAAACGACAAGTCCTTTTATATCAGCTGTGCACCGTTATGGTGTAAATATAACCTATCTATGAATTAGATCAAATGTAAAAGTCAGCCGAATTAGTGTTGATACTGCAAGGAGACGTATTGTGTGAAGAGAAATTGAAGATGTTGTTTAATTGTTGATATATTTATGATCCACGTCAAGTATTCAGTTTCGGCGGCATTTCTTCAGTTTTTCCAAAGGTCTTCTCATCAGGGCTCTATAAATAAAGAACTACGGCAGATCTGTAATATGTAATGCAGCCGAACCGTGTATTACAATGCCGTTATGTGATGACTTTCAAAGAGAAAAGCAAGAGCACTCGGAATTAAGTATTATTTTAAAATGTTTTCCGGATTTCATATAATATAAACACCAAATCACAACATGCATTGCGGCTAAAACATCCAATCAGCTAGCTTAAACCATAGCTGAGGATCTTGGGTAATCGCTCGAAATGTTTCCGGTTATTTTTATTTTGAAATTCAGTTCCTGACGGACGCCAAAAAAGCCAGAGATTATGGAATTAAACCAATAAATAAAAGCAAGGATAATTGTGTGTTATTGGTGAGTAAATAACAGTGTGTTATTTTGAAAAGAATAACAAATTAGAAGGAAAAAAAGATTTAAAAAATACAGATTTCAGTATCCTGAGGCTCTGAGCCCCATTTATTTTCCTCACAGACTGCAACAAAAGTCCGAAATTATACGATTTAAAATAAAAGCAATAATTGTGGCTTGATATTGAGTAAGAACATGTTTTTATGAACCACACAGCTTCCGGTCTTCCACGACCGGACCGGAGAAAAAGACGTGCTGCAGGCACGAAACACATTAGCAGTAGAAATACATTGCTTTTAAAATCGTGCTGTGCAACACGAAAAAAAGGGGGAAATCGTGTTGGTGAACACGAATCAATAGATTAAAAATCGTGTTGGTGAACACGAAATGCCATGAGACTGGGTTGCAAGCCCCTGTCACTGTCCCGAAATGGACACCAGATGGACACACGATAAAGGAAATGTTCAAATTCGGCTCTGATCGTAACAACATCGGGCCATTCGTGAGGGCATCTTAAGCCATCGTATGACCGCCGGTGGAGTTTCTCAGGCTCCGGCAGCAACTTCGTGAGCGGTGGCAAAATCTTTGGCATGCCAAAAAATTGCCGAAGGACCTTGCAAAGGTTCATTTTCGTGTTTAATTCGTGTGTCCATTTTGTGCTTCATAAAGGCACTCGTGAGGGCATCTTGTCAAATCATGTCATCTTCGTCTGATCATCGGTGCCATCGGAATGTTTCGGCCCGATGGCACCGATGATCAGATGAATTTGAACATTTTCGTTTGAACATTTTCGTGTGTCTGGTTGTTTTATTGCACAACAAAATCATGTAAACATATTATGTAAATAACCGAATTTGTGTTCTGTGAAACTGAAAAGGATATGACATTGTTTTTGTTACTTTCGTTGCAGTTGTATGTCTTACATTTATTTTAGGTTAACTTCCTGTTTTATTTAGATGCTTTTATTTTGAAGGCGAGTTGACAGGAAGTTGTTGTTACTATGGAAACAACATGACTTGGAAAACTTAATATCTTCTACATATAAAGACGGAGACAGTAAAGAACAAAGTCTGAAAATATCAGTACATTATTATAGTACTTTAACATAATTGTTTTTGTTACTTTCGTTGCAGTTGTATGTCTTAAATGTAATGTAAATGTTGCCTTCATGTGTGGTTCGGGGCCATCTTCGTGCGAAATTCACAATTCCATATTCGTGTGTCCATCTGGTGTCAATTTCGGGACAGTGTGAGTTGAGTGTGACAGGGGCTTTAAGGGATGGATAACAGAGGCACATTTTAAACTCTTATTTGGTAGTTTAACAATGGGGGTAGGGAAAAGTCAATGCATGCAAGAATTGAGAATCTTATCTTTTGAAATGTTTTAGATTTGTAAAAATATTTTTTTAATGTAAACATGAAAACTCTATAATAATAAACACGATACTACTATTGCTTTCACATCATTATTTTCCGCACTGGCTTTATAAGCGAACAGCAGACTTGAGTACATCCTGAAAATAAGCACACAACCAACTGAATCAAGAATCTGTTTGAATAGTTTGTGACCCCTTGAATCAAAATCATATCAAATTGTGAGGAGTTGAAAGATTCACAGCCATATTAAGTAGCCTACATTTGGAGGCCCTGGGATACAAAATATGAACCCAATACAGATTCATAAATTGGGAAGTTTATAGTGTCCACACCATGTCATGTCACAGATTTGCGGATTTTAACTCGGCGATTGATGACAAACAGCGCATGTGAACGAGCTTTCATAAAACGGGACAAGAGAGAAATGGTGAACTCATCTTTGCAGTGGAGATGTGTAGGTCATCCATCCGCCCTTTATGCAGAAGTGTCACCATCAAATATAAGAATGGGGCATGAGGAAAGGAGAGGGGAGGGTGACATGGAGATGGATAGAGCAATAGAGAGAGAGGGAGGGAAAATGGTGAAAGTGAGATTTACACAACCTGGGGCACAGAAAGAAGTGCTAGTATCAGATTACAACTGTGCTGATTGATACTGTTTCCTACAAAGTCCTGGATTAAATTCCTGTTATATTATCCTACTCGAATAGAAAAAGAAAATATTTTGAAATAGAAAAGAAAAACGGTATTTTTTTACAGATTTGGCTTATATCTTTATGATAATATAAATGCTTTATATCTTGTCATTTGCATGTTGAATGTTTGAAAAGTGTGTTTCTTAATTAAGCATTTGCAAAAATGCATTAATAAAAAAAGAAAAATTGTACCAACCCTTGATTTGATGCCTCTGCTAACTGGACAAGCAAGTATGTCCAAAATATCATCACGTTAAACACGCATTAGACAAAAACTAAATAACTTAAAATAATGAATGAAAGAAAAGAAGACAAAGAAAAACTCTTTCCTGAGTTATTGCAAAATGTGATTTGTGAGGTTTCAGTTACCTTGACCTTTGACCACCATCATTTTATCAGTTCATCCTCCTGGTTGACATTTGTTCCAAATAAAAAAAAAAATCCCTTAAAGGTCTCATGTCATGCTTTTCTGGTTATTACCCGTCCCCTTGTGTGTTATGTAGGTTTTTATGCATGTAAACGGTCTGCAAAGTCAAAAACCCTCAAAGTACACACTGTAGCGAGTAAAACTCTAACACAGAAAATACCTCCCCAAAACGCCTCGTTGGAGATACGTCATTGTCCATTTGATTCTTCCGGGTACGCATGATGTCAACCGTACCCGGAACGAAATGGACCAATCCGTGGAGCCGTTGCGTTAAGCCTCTCAGCATCCCCTTCTTCCCGCGTCCATTCGCGATGTTTCGCTGTCTCGCAGACCCCACGCAGCAACCAGGAAATTAACTCAGCTCACATTGTCCGCTCCTCACAACAGCGAGCCGCGCAACGTCCCGTCAACATGGCCCCCAGACCCCACGCAGCATTCTCATCTGTTTGTCCTTACTGGTGTCATTTTCTGGTTGCAAACGCCATTGTAACACATAATCACTGATGTTCCGCTGTAACGGTAGTGGACTCATCAGAACAGAGTGGGCGAGCTGACCATTCAGAGCACACTGGGCTCATGGGAGGGGGCCTCATCTTGCGGAGGGAGCCTAAACTGAGCCAAAAATCATATAACTTTGCGTGGGGCCTCATGTTGACCAGGTACGGCCCTGGTCGGCTGCATTAAATATTACACATCTGGCTTAGTTCTTTATTTATCTACAGAGATTGGGCCTCAGAATAGACCGGAAACTATTCTTTTACCGTTCTGTTTTAATTTCACAATAAAGTTAATAGTAATATTTAGCCGGGTCATGTTAAGACCATCTTTTCTGTGTTGCTGTGGGTTTTTCCCATCGCTTTTGTGTTACAAATATAAATAAACTTGCCTTGCCTAAGGTCTGCTGCATGTTTTTGTTGAATGTGTTATATTTGATGAAAACATTTAAATATTAAGAGTACATACAAAATAGGGGGAAAGTAGAAGGTCAATGATAGAAATATAGAATAGAAAATATCAAGAAGATACTGTATGATCTCTACAATAAAACAATTTAGTGCCGGATGTACAAAGATATTAATAGGAGGATGTGCAAAACAAACAAACAAATTAGGATTTATTAAAACATTAAATAATACTTTAGGTTAAGGTCTTCTTTTAAATACAAGTATCTACAGATACATATTAAGCCCTACAAAGTACTTAACGTCTAATATATTGCATGGTTTGTTTTGGGACTTGACAATCAATTTCCTGCAATGTTAACTATGTTGAAGCACTTATTTTAACCGATATTATACATATTTATTATACTATTATAAGATGTATGCAGATAGAATAAGAAATGTGCAGAATATGACAGTTTAATGGTGGAGGTACACACTTATCGATAGATGTCTTGTAATGCACTGTTGAGGAACCTGCGACCCAAGTTTTTCATTCATTGCAGAACTACACCGTAGTTGTGTATTATGATATGTCAATAAACCTTTGAAAATCTTGAAAGGGATGTGCAAAATAGCAATTATATACAGTTTCTAATGAACGATTAGAGAACGAGTAATGAATATGCTTTTTGCAACCTGGTATCACGGCAAGACGTGAACATGTGACGATTTACCATGCTGGGAGACATGAAGATATCACGATTTCATCCCTTCAAACGTGACAGTTACACGGTATTGTTAACATGGCCCAACCAGTGGAGAAATACCCGGAAATGCCAAGCAAATGCTCTACCCCGACGGTCGGTTGTTATTGTCAATATTAATATAATAATTATTTATTTTGTAATAGTCGACTGGCAGCCTCTGCTATGCCACCTCTCCTATCTGCATGTGGTTGTGTGTGTGTGCATGTATATCCTCTGTGTTTGTGCATGTATATCCTCCCCTGTGTGTGTAATGTGTGTAAACACAACAGAGTGGGGAAAGAAATTTCCCTGTAAGGGATTAATAAAGTTCTTCTTCTTCTTCTTCTTCTTCTTCTTCTTCTTCTTCTTCTTCTTCTTCTTCTTCTTCTTCTTCTTCTTCTTCTTCTTCTTCTTCTTCTTCTTCTTCTTCTTCTTCCATCTTTCAGGAGATTGTGTTAACTCAGATCAATAGGGAATCAAACAAAAGAAGCAAGTGAAACACAACAGCCATATATTTCTTCCTCACTTAAACACATACACACAAATGCATGCAGAAACACACTTATGTATTGGATGAAGACACTGTGTTGACTCATATTCATTCACTGAAGCTAAACTAACTGCAACTCAATGCCAATACAGAATGAAAAAACCCAAATCAGCTATGGTTAAAACAGAGATGACCTAACCTGATCTATGACTTACACTATTCCCCCGAAAAACATTCACCCTAAGAATAACACTGAACAAAATCTTGATTTAGAAGGTTGGACAATCATATTGTACACAATAACTAGTATATATTAACAAAGGTGTCTTTTATCTTCAGAATTAGTTAGAGCTTTTTAAACTTCTCTACTCATTTTTGACTTTCAGGAGCCGAGCATCCAGAATACATATACAGACACACACATACATTCATTCATACATACAGTTGCAAGAAAAACCCTGTGAACTCTTTGGAATTACCTGGATGTCTGTATAAGTTGGTCATAACATGTGTTCTGATCTTCATCTAAGTCACAACAATAGACAAACACAGTCTGCTTAAACTAATACCACACAAACTATTATATGTTTTCATGTTTTTATTGAACACATCATGTAAAAATTCACAGTGCAGGGTGGAAAAATGTGAACCCCTAGGCTAAAGACTTCTTCAAGAGCTAATTGGAGTCAGGAGTCAGCCAACCTGGAGTCCAATCAATGAGACGAGATTGGAGGTGTTGGTTAAAGCTGCCCTGCCCTATAAAAAATACACACCAGTTTTGAATTGGCTATTCTTAAGAAGCATTGCCAGATGTGAACCATGCCTCGCACAGAAGAGCTCTCAGAAGACCTACCATTAAGAATAGTTGACTTGCATAAAGCTGGAAAGGGTTACAAAAGTATCTCTGAAAGCCTTGATGTTCATCAGTCCACGGTAAGACACATGGTCTATACATGGAGAAAGTTCAGCACTGTTGCTACTCTCCCTAGGAGTGGCCGTCCTGTAAAGATGAGTGCAAGAGCACAGCGCAGAATGCTCAATGAGGTGAAGAAGAGTCCTAGAGTGTCAGCTAGAGACTTAAAGAAATCTCTGGCACATGCCAACATCTCTGTTGACGAATCTACGATACGTAAAACACTGAACAAGAATGGAGTTCATGGGAGGACACCACGGAGGAAGCCACTGCTGTCCAGGAAAAACATTGCTTTCACGTTTCACACACACACACACACACACACACACACACACACACACACACACACACACACACACACACACACACACACACACACACACACACACACACACACACACACACACACACACACACACACACACACACACACACACACACACACACACACACACACACACACACACACACACACACACACACACACACACACACACACACACACACACTTCAAAAGCTGTGTGGCAATTTCCTTACCACATACTACTTTGCTATCTCAGATAGGTTTGTCAATAAGACTTTATTACATTTTCACCTCTAAAATTCAGTCAGACTGTGTTGTGAATTTTTGAAGACAGGGTCAGTCTTTAATGAACAGATGTGACTATCAGACAGAGAGGCAGAGTGACATTATTCCAATAGTCAATGCAGTACAAACATTGCAATTCAACTAAAGCAAGATGGACTACTTATATATAGGCTAATTTATTTCAGTGAAGGACATTGTTTGGATACAATCCAATTGCACAATTAATCTTGCACGTGACAAGTTTCACTACATATAGACAAGCATAAAAAGGGCATGGCTTTCTCCAAACAGTACATGCTGTTCAGAAATTTGTAATTCAGTGATAGCAAATGTTGCTTGACGAATTATTTTGGCAGAAAACAGAGCCCTTCCCAGCACATTGTGTAGGGGTGAGGAGTTGAGAGAGAACCCAGGAAATAGATGACAACTCCCCATCCACACCATCAACACACTGAAAACATCTGAACCTCACTCTCTATGTTCATTTTATATAAGATGCATTATATATATATATATATATATATTGAGGGGATATATACTGTATATACACAGCTTCTTTGCTAACTGATTATGTGTTTAATAAAAGAGGTAGCATTGTCCTTGGACCTTTAGAACGCATATTTTTTGTCACAGTGAAGGTGAAATGGGTAGAGAAGGACATTGAAAAGAGTGATGAGCCCTGACACAAGACCAAAGAATGAAGAGAAAAGGCAATTCAATAAATTATTAACCCACTCAAAAAAACATTAGTAAATAACATTTTAAATAAAATGTTTTGAGATGACCCACTGGGAGAGGTGGGTTGAGAGTGAGGGGAAAAGTGCTTTTCTTTAAGACTAATAGAGGAGTGGTTCATTTTACAACCTTTGAAGACAGGGGCGGACATCAGATCCATACACAGAGCTGGACTGGACATTGGAGTACAGCCTACATTTCCCAAGAGCAACAGCTGTTAGTCTGACATTTACTGGGCTTCAAATTGTGAGAAAAACAACGGGGTAGACTGAGTAACAACAACAACAACAACAAACGGTACTCTGCATAATGAACAAGCTGGTACTCAGTTGTGCAATTGAGTGTCCGCATCATCATGTAACTGATGTGGAATCCTAGCAGGGTACATGTTCTTTCTCCACACAGTAGTGGAAATGAATGCTGTAGCATCACACTGTCCCAGAACATATTTTACATATTTAAATATTACATTCTGTGTTTTCATCTGTTTACAATTGCAGTCATATTTTCTGATCACTAGGGGGCAGAACGAATCCAAAAACAATCATTTACACTGAACAAAAATATAAATGCAACACTTTTGTTTTTGCTCCCATTTTTCATGAGATGAACTCAAAGATCTAAAAAAAATTCTATATACACAAAAGAACATTTGCTCTCAAAGATTGTTCACAAATCTGAAAAAAATCTGTGATAGTGAGCACTTCTCCTTTGCCGAGATAATCCATCCCACCTCACAGGTGTGGCATATCAAGATGCTGATTAGACAGCATGATTATTGTACAGGTGTGCCTTAGGCTGGCCACAATAAAAGGCCACTCTGAAATGTTCAGTTTTATCACACAGCACAATGCCACAGATGTCGCAAGTTTTTAGGGAGTGTGCAATTGGCATGCTGACAGCAGGAATGTCCACCAGAGCTGTTGCTCGTGAATTGAATGTTCATTTCTCTACCATAAGCCGTCTCCAAAGGCGTTTCAGAGAATTTGGCAGTACATCCAACCGGCCTCACAACCGCAGACCACGTGTAACCACACCAGCCCAGGACCTCCACATCCAGCATGTTCACCTCCAAGATCGTCTGAGACCAGCCACTCGGACAGCTGCTGCAACAATCGGTTTGCATAACCAAAGAATTTCTGCACAAACTGTCAGAAACCGTCTCAGGGAAGCTCATCTGCATGCTCGTCGTCCTCATCGGGGTCTCGACCTGACTCCGGTTATTGTAAGGAAATATTTGTATGTATTCGTGCAAACTGTGAAGAAGCTTGAAAATGATTTGTGTAGAAAACTGGGCTGGTTTTGGGCCTGCTAACATGTGGTTTTGTGAGGACAAAGGAAGAGGGGGAAGGTGTGGAGTTGACATAGTCATCTCAGATCCCTGTGATAAGGAAGCTGAGCCACTGGGATTGGGGACTTAAGATGTGGGGTGTTGATGATAATTTGGGCAGCCAATCACTGGTCTGGAAGGGAGGTGCAGATAACTCCTCCTTGGGTCAGCGAGGGATATAGACAGAAACCCCGCTGTGTTCGGTCTCTTTCTCCTCTGGCTGGCTGGCTGGCTGGCTGGCTGGCTGGCTCACGTGAGTATCAGGTAAATGTGGGATCCCACAGAACTGTATGTAATTTACTGTATTGATTGTACTTGATTGTATTGCATTGCATATTACCATTAAAGTGGATTATTGTTAAACGGTTACTTGTAGGTTCTGGGTTTCCTTCCTGTAAGATAACGGCTTGTAGGAACGCGAGGAGATTTAAGAAAGTGGACAAGTTGTCTACCAAATCTCCTAACATTATCTACATCTTTCTATTACTATGTGTGATGTACAGCATAGCATGTATATGTAAAAACTAGCATGTCCTTCTTGAAAGTTACGTACGTCACAACAACACAAACAAGGATCCATGTTAAGTGCCAACCAGTGGACCTAATATAGTAAAACAAGGGTAAGCGAACCTGTACCAAGTGTTTTCAATGTCCTAACAGCTAGATCTACTTCAAGCACAACACACAGACAGATACAAAAGTAAACATGATGGAATAAGAGCGACAACTTCCTTTGGAATATCGACACCATCTTCAACTACATCAATCTCCATGGTGATGTTATCGTTGTGGCATCAAGGCGCAGCTGGCAGTCGCTCAAGGTGACAAAGATCAAAGCAGCTCATTGACTCTGAACATTGTGTCATTTCACACTAGGCTAACAGCACAAACCCACTTTCAGGGGGCAGGAGGTGAAAGAGACTTTCAGAAAGAGACAGTAAAACAGAAAGGGAGACTAAACTGAGGTGTAGCTTTTACTACAGTATACACAACACCTTTGTGAGTGCAACAGCTACACCACAGAGGAAAATGTACCTTTAGCTTACAAGAGAGGAACAACACTGGGTCTTATAACAGAGGAGAAAACGATGGCAGGGTGACATGTCCGCCTCACCATTAGACTTGTGTGGAATAGCAAAGAAAATAAAGGGAGAGACACTGCCTTAATGTGTGTTTTATTCTGTTACTTACAAATAACAAGCCACTGTTTACAAGCCATCAGCATGTGGCCGCAGCTGGAGTCTGATCTGAACCTGATCACACACCACGCTTCTGTACATGCTAGGTTATCACTATCAAATCATAATTTAACCTACAGTGATATTTGTTTCTTCTCCTGTCAGAATGATCACATAATCGTCTTCTTTCTTCCCTTTTCTGAATCTCTGAACCTTAACCTGGTGAAATAAATAAAATAACCTTGCATCATCAAGTTCAAACTCGCTTGATATTTCCACATCACAGCTTTGTACCACTCATGCTATAGTTTCTATTTCTTGTCACTAGGTTTTGTGTTTCACACAGGGATACTAAACAATAGATTACTACAGCAGAAAAAAGATTGAAAAATGTTATAAATTGACAGAAGGAAAATGAGACCGATGCCCATAAAATAAAGTTGTCAAAGCTGTTTTATGTACAATCAAAGAAACACATCCATGGGGAAGAAAAACTTGGTTGTTTCCTCTCTGTGTGACACGCTGTGTAAGTCAAATCTTCAAGCAAAACGTGTCACATTTTTGAGAGTGGAGCAAAGTGAACATTTTCTCCTGTTTTCGTTTATCAACTTGTGGATTGGCCTCAGGTTCATCTATCAGTGCTTAACCTGTCGGCCTTCTGGTCACTGTAAAAATACAGTTTCATTTTGAGGAAATTATAACAGGGATGAGAGAAAATGCATTTTCTTATCACACACCTGCACAATCACAGGGACATATATCAACATATCAATATAATCAAAAGCGATTGAGAGAAATTCCAAATGCAATATGTCACCTTACGTCCTTGAATGATGTCTGCATACATTTGGATACCCAAGTAAGTTCAGAGAAAGAGAAATAATGTGTGAAGGAAGGCTGAGGATAGAAATGACCGCATGACTGAACCACACAGGTGGGAGAGCAGAAAGATGTAGTGACACTGATAAGAGGAGAAGAGGAACAGGAGAGGTCAGGAGAGTGCAGAAGGGAGGGGATGAAAGAGGTGGCTCTGAAAAATGATAACTGAGAGAGAGGGGAGTTTGATCCGTTTAAAACTGGAACTCAATTATGACGCAGGGGTCAGGATCACCTCATCACACTCAGCCACCTTTCATTTCATTTAAAACCTTTATTTAACCAGGTGAATCCCATTGAGATAATCGATCTCTTTTTCAAGGGAGACCTGCAGCAAGTAGGTTACACATGAAGACATAAAAACAGAAAATAACAGAAAAACAAAAAGGACATCATATAACATAGTTACAGGGTTACAATGTACATACCTATCAACATTTACAGGTACCAAAAGTATCAAATTGCATAGCATCTATCCAAGCTTTAAAAACATGCAGTGGAACCAAATTGCTCAGTTTCCATTCTTTTTGCAGACTGTTCCAAGCAAGAGGAGCAGCACACATAAAAGCTTTCGTACCTAAGTCAGTCCTAGCACTTGGCACATGTAACAAAACCACATCATGTGATCTCAGGCAATAGCTACTTGCAACTCTCCATGTGATCAGAGAGCAGATATAAGATGGTAGTTTACCCAACATGGCTTTGTAGATGAACATGTGACAAAGACTGAGCCTCCGTACAGTAAGTGAAGGCAAATCTGCCCTGGCATACAGGGTACAGTGATGAGTAAGTACTTTACAATTAGTAACAAATCTCAGTGCACTGTGATAGGCGGCATCTAACTTGATCAGGTAATTGGCAGGTGCATTCATATAAATCAGATCACCATAGCCCAGCACAGGTAAAAAGGTTACAGAGACTATTTCCTGGCCTCAATTGAGAAAAAGGACTTGTTTCTGAAAAAGAAACCTAGCTTCACCCTCAGCTTTCTAAGCAGATTATTGACCTGTAGTTTAAAAGGGAGGCAATTATCAAGCCAGATACCAAGGTATTTATAACAGGCAACCACTTCAAGTACTTTTCCAAAGTGGTCTCTGGTGTCTTTTTGGCTTTTGAAAATAGCATTACCTTAGTTGTATCAACATTTAAAATAAGCTTTAGTTCAGAGAGCTGAGTCTGAATAATATTAAAAACAGCCTGTAATTTAACAACAGCCTCCTTAATGGAGGGACCTGCACACAGGGGCGCCGCCAGGGATTTTGGGCCCCATGAAAATATATCACATTGGGCCCCACCACCAGGCACAGGCCACTTTGTTTATAAATTACCTCGAGGGCCGTACCAAATGGTCTAGCGGTCCGTATATGGCCTGGGGGCCGGAGGTTCCCCACCCCTGCTTTAATATAATAACATTAGTATTAATATCATAACCAAAATGTCGGTGATTAACATTTTGTTTACCTAATACAGACTGATCACTCAAGGCTTCAAACTGTCCATCATCCAAATAGACTAAAAGCAGTTTTTTGTTTTATGTAGATCATTGGCTATGTGGGAAAATACTGTGTTTGAAATGTATAATTAAAATTAGATGTTAGCTTTTTGTTTTCATATATATTTTTTTTGTATTCCAGTCTCCCTTCAAATATGTTAAGCGGCATGTCAATCAACACAATGCTGCTCACCACACCTTTTCTTGTGAAAAACTGGGTGACATGCTGTCGCCCTTTAGTCCCTCTCTCTTGTCTTTCTCTCCTTTCTCCTCTTTTCTTAGAGCCTGACTTTTTGAGTCGTTGAAACATGGTACAACAACACACGTACGTAGGCTAAGTACTAGCATCCCTCCTCACATGCTTTCACTCTCTGCAAGTGCCGGTGCCGCACCGCGTTTGGAGGCAGGACCAAACCATTACATGTAAATAGAAGGGGGTGTACAGAGGCTTTGGGTAAACTTAACTTTTGGAAGAAAATAAGTTAAATGAATCATAAGTTTATCAATATAACGTTCTATTAATGTTAATTATTGAGGATTGATGAAAGGTTACTTACATTTTTTATGGGGCCCCCGTCAGTCACGGGCCCTTAGAATCGTCCTAACTTTTCACCCCCTTACGGCACCCCTGCCTGCACAGTACATCACGGTATCGTCCGCATAAAAATGTAAAGTTGCTCCATCCACATTTTGACCTAAACTGTTGATATAGATGGAGAATAAAAGTGGACCTAAAACAGAACCTTGGGGAACACCATTAGTAATGTTTAACCACTCAGAAGTGAGCCCATCAAACTGAACACATTGGGACCTTTCAGCGAGGTAGTTCACAAACCACCCCACTGCATGGCTGGATATGCCAATACTGAGTAGCCTCTGCTTCAGGATATTATGATCGAAGGTATCGGACGCTTTGGAAAGATCAATAAACAGAGCTGCACAACTCTTTTTGTGTCCGCAATATCATTCACCACTTTCATTGTCGCAGTAATGGTGCTATGTTGCTTTCTGAAACCTGAGTGATGTTTACACAGGGTGTCATTTTTACATAAAACACCTTTACCTGCTCACTCACTAGGCTTTCAAGAACCTTGGCCAGAACAGACAATTTAGAGATGGGCCTATAACTATTTAATAAGGTGGCCTCCCCTCCTTTTAAGGCAGGACATATGCTGACTTCCATACTTTTGGAATTGTGTTTGCGCTGAGGGAGAGGTTAAAAAGAGTAGTAAGAGGTGGTGCAATAAAATCTGCAGCTATCTTTAAAAAGAAAAGTTCTACGTTGTACGGGCCAGCCGGTTTCTTTGGATCTAACTTGGTTAAGGCTTCATGAACAACATCAATAGTAAAAGAAGAAAAACTGAAAGGGTTTTCCAAACCACATTTTTCAGAGTCACAGACTGTGGTGTTCACAGAAGCAGAATTAGTAACAGAATCAAACATAGAGCCACAGGACACAAAATGCTCATTAAAACAATTTAACATTGTGGCCCTGTCCGATATAGTGCCAGATGCTGCGGTAAGGCAAGGAGGTAGCTCATTACGGATTTCACCGGTGGATATCGATAATGGCTTTCCAAAATGTTCTAGGATTATTCAGGTTTTTTGTGGTAACTGACAGATAATACTTAGACTTTGATTTGCGATGTGAAGCTATTTCTTAGCTGCCTAAAACAAAGCCATTCTACCTCTGAGCCTGATTACCTAGCCTTTGCCCAGGCCTTGTTTCTCTCATGTAGGAGACTAGACAATTCAGCAGAGAACCAAGGATTGTCTCGTCCCTTCACTCTAAATGTACGCAGGGGTGCATGTCTATCAATGATCTCCATAAAACCAAGATAAAAATAAGACCATGCAGTTTTAACATCATCACACGGATCGATTTTCCCCCAATCAAAACCAAACAGATCATGTACAAAACCCTACTCAACAACATGTTTTTTGTCTCTCTTTAGATAATGCGAGATTTACCCTTTTGGACCTTTGTGTCCCTAATTGTGGCTACAACACAGTGGTCACTCACATCATTTGCAAATACTCCCACAGATGAGTATTTATGGAGAAAATTAGTTAAAATGAGATTAATTAAGGAGGATTTATTAGGGGACTTAATACTAGGGCGAGTAGGACTCTATAATCTGAGTAACATTCAATGAGATACAAAGTTTTTTTTAAATCCTCTGACACTGTAGTTAACCAGTCCCAGTTAAAATCGCCAAGTAGCACTATTTCCTTGTAGTCAAGTTGAGATAAAAGATTTGCTAACGAAGACAAAGAGTCCTTTACTGCTGAGGGGGGTCTGTAACAGCCCACCACCATGACCTGTTGACCCTTTGCCACTTCAATATTCAAGGCTAAAAATTCGAGTTGCTTACTGATTGATTTGGAAACCAACGTGGTTACACTAAACTTATTCTTCACATAAATGGCAACGCCACCACCTTTATTAGGTTGGTAGGTACGATACACATTGTAACCATTTAAGGAGATGTCAGAGGCCAAAATAGATTTATTTAGCCACGTTTCTGATAAAACAATGACATCAGCGTCAGTCGAGCTTGCCCAAATGCGGACAAAATCTATAGGTTACTTACGTAACCCCAGGCTCAAAGTAACATGAAGTGAGATGTCTCACTATGGGATGCGCCTCATCGCGGAGCAAACAGAAGCATTAATCTCATTACGCCAATCCTGATTGGCTGGTGATCTTGACGTCAGCGTCAGGGAATTCACCCCCTATAAGTAGCTTGCGCCACGACGCATGCGTCATTCAAAATAAGCACCTCTTCTCGCTTCACCATAGCAAGGAGGGCCGTCTGGTGAGACATCTCACTTCATGTTACTCTGAGCTCTGGGGTTACGTAAGTAACCTATAGTTCTCATTCATAACACTCTGTTCGATGTCTCACTATGGGATATTGTAGCTCCCGTATTGCCAGACGAGTTTATCTCAAAAATCACCAAACCAACCAGAACTTAACAGGTAGAGCTCTGACTCAACCAGGTGCCCAGCACTGCTTGAGTCACACTGGGAGCAGAACGTCCAGCCTGTTAAGAGGCGGACAAAAGTGAGCGGCGAGGACCAGCTCGCCGCTACACCAATGTCTTGGATGGGAGACATCCTGGACAGAGCCCAGGATGCAGCCAGACCCTGAGTCGAAAGAGCTCGCGGACCCGTGGGTGTCTGCGCACTCTGACTCGTATGGGCCCCAAAGCAATTGCTTCCACAAACCAGTGGGAGAGCCGTTGCTTAGTAACAGGCTTGCCCTTATAAGGATTAGCCCAGGACACAAGGGGTTGGTCATTATGACGAAGCACCCTTGATCTGTCCCTGTACGTGCATAAAGCATGGGCTGGACACGGCAAATCCGGCCGCTGTTCCCCGGAGGAATACAGTGGCGGGGAGGATGCCTCAATGTCAAATGTGGTACCTGAACCAACCGCCTTAAATAAAGGCAGGGTTGGGCTTCAACCACACTCTGTTTGCCCTGGGGCGAACTGAGTGCATGAAGACTGTACAGATAGTGCATGAGTGCCACTGGCTCGCTTGGCAGCTGCCAGGGTCAGCTTCATGTCACACTGTATTCAGATTGTACCACTCACGGGCCAGGCCCATAGAGCCAAGCGCTCTGGGTGTGGGTGAAAGATCGCCCCCCCCCGCTTGGGACAGTATGTCCCTGCGTAGTGGGAGCTGCCATGGCTGCCCGCACAGCAGCTGATATATCTCCGCTAGCCAGTACATTGCTGGCCAGTGCGGAGCTATCAGAATAAGTGTGTGCCATTGCTCTGTCACTCTGGCCAGAGTTGGGGGTATCAGAGCCAGGGGTGGGAACGCGTACAGAAGGCCCGAGGGCCAATTGTGCGCGAGTGCATCCACGCCTAACAGTGTATTTAGATCGCGCATCGAAAAGAACAGCTGACACTGAGCGTTGTCTTTCGATGCGAACAGATCCACAGCGGCTCTGCCGTAACGCACCCACAGCTGGCTCACAATCCTTGGATGTAGAGTCCAGTCTGCATAAAGTGGTGCACATCTGGACAGTAGATCTGCCCCGAGGTTCATCACTCCCGATACGTGCGTCGCTCTCAGAGAGAGGAGACGTCTACCGCTCCATAGGATCAGTTTGCGCGCCAGTGTGTGTAACTGGAGAGAACGCAAACCCCCTTGGAGGTTTATATACGATATATTGTGGTCGTATTGTCTGTCCTCGCGAGGACGTGATGTCCCCTGAGGAAAGGCAGAAAGCGTTTTAGGGTGAGAAACACTGCTAAAAGCTCCAGGTAATTTATGTGCGCCCGCTGGAGGTCTCTGCTCCAGAGACCCCTCACCGGGCGACCTTCATAAATACCTCCCCAACCTGTCAGACATGCGTCCGTCTGCGCGGGGCACAACATGCTCTTCTCTGTGTTTATTATGAAACCCAGGTTGAGCAGGTGCTTTACGAGGACATTTGTCTGCGTAATAGCCTCCTGCTCCGACGGTGCGAGAAGCAGCCAGTCGTCCAGGTAGGTCGCCAGGCGAATACCCTGTTGTCTTAACGGGGCTATCGCGGCTTCCGTACATCGTACAACACCCTTGGACTGAGAGACAGACCGAAGGGGAGTACTCTGTATTCATAAAAGATCCCCTGAAATGCGAATCTCAGATATTTCCTGTGTGGGTAATATACTGGGATGTGAAAATACGCATCTTTCAGGTCGACTGATGTAAACCAGTCGTTTTGTCGCACGAGCCGCAGCAGAGATGTGTGAGTGAGCATTCTGAACTTATATCTTTTTAGATATTTGTTCAGAGCCCTCAAATCTAGTATTGGCCGAATTCCGTTCCCTCCCCGTTTGGGAACGAGGAAGTACTTGGAATAGAAGCCGCCCTGACTCTGCTCGGCGGGTACAATAGATATAGCCCTCTTTTCTAGGAGTGAGAGAATCTCTCTCTCCAGAATATGGGCTGACTCTCCTCCGGCCTGCGAATGCAGAATGCCCGAGAAGCGAGGGGGGGTGACAGCAAATTGGAGTCTGTAGCCCCGTGTTACTGTCTTGAAAACCCAAGCAGATGATGTGAGCATCTTCCACTGCATGCTCCTTAGAGCCAGTGAGGATGTCACATCTCCTCCCCTCTGACTCTCTATTTGTTGTGTTATGGGGCCCTCTAGTGTCTGAACACAGTGGTGCCCCTTTTCGACAATCCCCACCGGCACTGCGCATGACGGTGGTGCCTTCACAACCCCAGCCGGCACTGCGCATGCGTGGTGGTGCCCTTAAAGCCCCAGCCGGCACTGCGCATGCGTGGTGGTGGTGCCTTCACAGACCCGTCAACAATCCACCTTTTGAGAGATGCCGTAGCTGCTCTCAGAAGGGGAACAGTTGACGGGCTGTTTATTGGTTTTTTATTGTTTTTCTTTTCATTTTTTTTGAGCTGCGCCCTCGGCCTGAAGCCTGGATGCGTCAGCGGCAAATGTTTTATGACAGAAAAATCAACCAATGTGTGACATGTGTTTGTGCGGACTTGAGGATGGTGTCGAGGCATCTCTCGAGGCGGCGGGAACACATTTAGAGCTGGGGAACCATGGACTTCCAGCTCTGTCACAGAGGGGAGAAGGAGGGGCTGTCACGCCGCTCGCTTCTTCTTCCTCGACTGCTGGCCGAAATTCTGGGTTGGCTGCGCCTGAGCTGCAGCCGGAACCGGAGATTTTCTAGGCCAGCTCGCCCTCGTCTCCAGCCTGGGCTGGGGACTCGGGGCGGGCTGCGACCTCTGCGTCTTCGGTGTTTTAAACCGAGCAGTGTTCGAGGCAGCTTGGGCGAAGGACTGCTGCTGCGAAGGACTGCTGCTGCGAAGGACTGCTGCTGCGAAGGCAGCGGCTGGACCCTTCGAGGGAGGCAGAGGTGGAGTGCCTCGTCCTCCTTCTTTTTCGACTCACACCTCCTTTGCATGGAGGTGAGAGCAGAGCCGAAAATTCCCTCGGGAACGATGGGCATATCCAGCACATCCTCCCTTTCCCAGTCTGGGAGGTTGGTGAGGTTGAGCCATCTCGCTCTTTCCGGCACCACCATGATCCCCATTGCCTTGCCCGTGGCCTGGACGGTGCAGCGTTGGACACGGAGACAAATGTCCGTGCCATCTCGTCAAGAGTGGCTGCCCCCGGGTTACCCGACAGGTCCTCGCAGAGCTCCGCTTGGTAAGTGGTTAGCAGCGATGACACATTCAGGGCCCTGGCGGACAATGCTGCGGCTTTGTAGGACCGTTCAGTCATTATCGACTGAAATCGGTCCGACTTTGCTGGCAGCGTGGGGTTCCTGCTTGGTGACGGGCCCATCCTCGGTAGGAGGTGGGCCGCTACCAGCGGTTCCATGGGCGGTATGTGGAGCAGGCCGAGCTTCTCCATTCCGTCACAGTCTAGGGAGGAGGCACCCTGGATTGGGACCTTGTTGCTGAAGGGCCGGTCTCTCCACGAGACCGACACCTCATCCAACATCTCGGGGAAGACCGGAAGGAGTTGCCTCTTCGTCCGCGCTGCTTGGGGAAAATGTTTCCCTTCGTAGCGGGACCTGGAGGTCTCCTTGGCCATTTCAGGCCACGGGATGTCGAGTCTGGCCACGGCGCGTTTACACACGGCCTGCAGGTCCATGCTCAGACAGGGCGAAGCTGGTGTGCTATCGCCCGGGAGAGCAGCCCTCGCTCCAGGCTTTGCAGTCTGAGCCGATGACATGAAGATGTCCTCTTCATGTTCATTCGACTCGGACAGGAGGAACGCCAAGGCGTCCTCTTCGTCCTCATCGTAGTCTAGCTCGAGGACATCCTCCGCGGGTGAGACCATGGTGAGGTCTAACCGGGAGCCCCAGCTCGGTAAAGCGTGGGGTCCCGTTCCCACGCGTCTTGCCGTCACCGGGTCCCGGCCTGCCAGGGCGCGGGATTCTGGTTCTGCAGCCATCGCAGATAATGAGCCCCAGACCGACACGGAGAGGGGTTCACTCTCTGCGGCGGACGCCCCCGCATCTTGACTGCCGGCCGGCAGGTCAGTGGACATGGGGGGGTCCTGCTCCGACAGGCTAGCTTGGCGTGCTAGCCGTCGGCGGAGGCTCTTCACGGTGAAGCGGACACAATGTCCGCACGAGCCGGGGTTGTCGATAGCGCCTCGGGCGTGTTCCAGCCCGAGGCAGGACGAGCAGACCTGGTGTGTGTCTGTGCCCGAGATCTTCAACCCGCAGCCGCAGAGTCGAGCCACCGAGTCCCTGACTCCTCTGGTGTGAGGGAGAGGGGCGTCCATCTTGTTCGCCTCGTGGCGTGGAGAGGGCCCGCTCTCAACAGGTAAAATGGGAGAAAAAGATGTTACCACCCTGTCCTTAATCCGGAGAAAAGGACGGTGTGGGTCTTTTATTCCCGGAGAATACTGACTGGTGTGACAGTATGCTCCTTTAATCCTTTCCTCCTCCGTGGGGAAGAGAAAAAAAACAAAAAACTTCCTCGCTACCGTGGTGTCGTTAGTGAGGGAGCAACACACCTGTTGCTAGCTTGAAAAAATCAGACCTACCTTACTTTCCGGGGAAGAGAAGGGCGAGGTCGATTTTAATACTAACTGGCATTAGTATTACCGTCTTCCTGCGAAGCAGAAGGAGTAGCCGGCGAGCGCCCGTCGACCGAAATGGATATTTGGGTTCAGTCTGTGGACCGTTAAGCTTGTCCGGCTACTATAGAGATGTGCTCTGAAGCGAGAAGAGGTGTTTGAATGACGCATGCGTCGTGGCGCAAGCTACTTATAGGGGGTGAATTCCCTGACGCTGACGTCAAGATCACCAGCCAATCAGGATTGGCGTAATGAGATTGATGCTTCTGTTTGCTCCGCGATGAGGCGCATCCCATAGTGAGACATCAAACGGAGTGTTATGAATGAGAACTAGTTTAGATAAAAGACTGCGCACATTCAAGTGGATGAATCCCAACCCAGACCTAGATTTAAAATCAGCAGGAGTAGCGATCTGACTACTACTACTGGGCGGACCAGGGTTAGGTTGTACCTTTCCAGATAGCAATAATAACATAAAAACCAGGCATTTTTTTTCTCTTAATCGACACACATAAATTGTCATCTACTTAAAAATCTCCAGTAAGGTCTGTGAAAGTGTGATTAGAGCTCAAGAAGCAGTCCTGAAGAACCATCATGGCAGGCAAGCAAAAAAGACAAACATAGTTTGCCGAACTGATTGACTCTCATCCATCTCAACGTCAGCAAAACAAAGGAGCTGATTTTGGATTACAGGAAGAAGCAGGGAGAGGGACACGCCCATCACCAACAATGGAGTGGAGAGAGTCAGCAGCTGCAGGTTCCTTGGGGTCCACATCACTGAGGACCTGAGATGGACTCTTCACAGCACCACCATCACCAAAACAGCTCGACAGCGGCTCTTCTTCCTCCGCAGGCTGAGGAGGTTCAAAATGGATTCCAGGATACTCTGCAACTTCCACAGGTGCACCATGGAGAGTATCCTGACTGGCTGTATCACGGCCTGGTACGGCGGCTGCACCGCCCTCAATCGGAAGCCCCTACAGATGGTGGTGAAAACTGCAGAGAACATCACCAGGATGGAGCTGCCATCCATGGAGGACCTTTACTCCCAGCGGCTCAGGAAGAAATCCCTCAGGATTATAAAAGACCCCCATCACCCCAGCCACAAACTGTTCAGTCTGCTGCCGTCTGGCAGGCGTTACCGCAGCATCCAGGCAAATACCACCAGACACAGAGACAGCTTCATCCCGCAGGCAATAAGACTGTTAAGTACATTTTGACGCTAATACTTTTTAACTTAAGTAATATTTGAAATCAGGACTTTTACTTATAATGGAGTCCATAGTATTTTTAATTATATTCAAGTAAAGGTTCTAAGTACTTCTTCCAATTGTGCACTAAGTGCAGTACAGTCTTTTCATCCTCTTTTTATTTTACAAAAAAGCATCTAGAGAAGAGCCATCACACCCAAAGTGAGACTCACATTTCTCTTTTATGGATTTGTTTTCATTTATCAGCAGAAGGTCCTTGTTTGTCCTAGAAATCTATTATAGTATCACGTTTTACAATGTCAATACCAAAGACACAAAGACATTACATTTGTTTATGAAACCACTATTTTATCTCTAAAAGAAAAACATGGAAGACACATAAATAGAAATTAGAAGATGAGGGAAGAAGGATAGCAAGAATGATTTCCGGTTGCCTTGTCTCAAGGTTCTTTATTGTCAAACTAACATAGCTACAGAGTAATTATTTCGTTGAGAATTTTAGGTCATAGGCTTCTCCAACAATGCAACACAATAATACAGATAAGCAGACAATAGTAAAGCAATATTAAAGTATATTATTTTAAAAGTAATACAAAAAGAAAAATAGTTCTAAAAAAAGTGGAATAGTGCAATACGAGTCTATATACAAGTTATTGGAATGATATATTAGATAATAGATAGATAATTACTAAGTAGCAGATTAATTTTATGAAATAGTTTCAGCAGTTCAGTTGTTTAAAGTACAGAAAGTCAAAGTACTTATGTTGCACAATGGATCATTTTATAATAATGTAAAGTATTGACAGCTAAATGTACTACAAGCATCACAAGTAAAATTACACATTATGCAGAATAGATTTTTTAATAGTGTTAAATTATCCTGTTTTTATCAGTAACATGGAAGAGAATTTTAGTTTTGTAGTTTGTGGACCAAATCTAGATACTTCAAATACTGTGCAGATTAGTAGTATAGTACTGTATTATACCATTTCAGCAAATCGTGTGTTTCGATGTGTGCAAGGGCCCAGTGGCGGAGCCAGGATATTTTCAGTGGGGTGGCCAGGATGGAACGAGTGATCATTTTGGGGTGGCATTGAAATCACTATTATATGAACATAAAAATACATCGCACTATACAATAACGGGTTATTTAAGGCACCGACAACACACCTCTACATTATTTGGGATTAAGCTAGTGGTGGAATAGATCAAATGGAGTGAGCGGAAGGAGGAACCTATTGCGGTGAGCACGTTGCACGTTGTAACTTCCGGTTGTTGTTGTTTTCATCTCCGGGTATCCCGTGTGCCTGTTCTGTTGCTGATAGCTTATTAACTTAAACTTAATCGATCGTTTTAAAACTCTTGATCACGGCAACTGCCTGACGTTGTAATCACACGTTACTACAGCTTAAGCACTCACAACTCTCCTTCTCTTAGCGACTGTAACTCCACAGTTGCCTACACTCTTTTCGGGTTTGCTAACGGTAGCTACTTTAGCTTGATAGCTAGCCATGGCTCTTTCCCCACCTTCTGGTGCTATTTCCTGCTCTTCCTGTCTCATGTTTGGTTACTTCCCGGCCTCCCTTACTGGTAAGGATACATGTGTTAAATGTAGTATAGTTGTTAGGTTGGAGGCGGGAATCATAGCCATAGAAGCCCGGCTCCGCATCTTAGAAAGTAACTCAGTTAAAGTAAAGCCCATGTTAGCATGTGCGGACCGGCAAAATGTAGCTCCTCTTAGCCGTCCCCCGGCAACTCCCGAGCAGCAGGGAGGCTGGGTGACTGTTCAGAAGGGGCATAACGCGAAACCCGCAGGTCCCCACCAACCCGTTCACGTATCTAACAGATATTCCCCACTCAGCGAGACACCCGCTGAGAAGCCAACTCTGGTTATTGGTAGCTCTATTATGAGACACGTGAATTTAGAGACCGAAGCCTCCACAGTCACATGCATTCCGGGGGCCAGAGCGGGCGACATTGAGGCGCATCTTAAACTGCTGGCTAAAGATAAACGTAAATACAGTAGGATTGTTATTCACGTCGGTGGTAATGATGTTCGTTTACGCCAATCAGAATGCACAAAACTTAATGTGGAGTCGGTGTGTAGTTATGCTAAAACAATGTCGGACACCGTAATCTTCTCTGGTCCCCTCCCCAATCTGATCAATGATGACATGTATAGCCGCATGTCATCATTTCAGCGCTGGTTGTCTTGGTGGTGCCCAGCAAACAATGTGGGCTTCGTAAATAATTGGACAGCCTTCTGGGGAAAACCTGGTCTGATTAAGAGAGACGGCATTCACCCTACTTTGAAAGGTGCAGATCTCATTTCGGCAAACATTTCAGGGCTTTGTGGACGTAATCCATGACAAACTGGAGTTGAGACCAGGAGGCAGAGTCGCAGTCTTACACGCTTCTCTGCGCTCTCTCCTAGGCAGTCACCCATAGGAATCCCGAACCCAATAAAATACCCAATATTAGCGGTGTGTGTGTCTGCCCAAGGACAATTTAATGTAAAACCTAATAGAGGTGTCATACATAATAACCTAATAAAAGTAAATGTAACAACTACTACAGTGCAACAAAACAGGAAGATTAAATGTGGTCTCTTAAACATAAGATCTCTAGCATCTAAAGCAATATTGGTAAATGATTTAATATCAGATTATAATATTGATATATGCTGTCTCACTGAAACTTGGTTGAGACATGAAGAATATGTCAGCATAAATGAGGCCACTCCACCCAGCCATGTCAACACTCATATTGCTCGAGGCACGGGCCGAGGAGGTGGAGTTGCAGCAATCTTTGACTCAAGTTTACTTATCAATACTAAACCAAAATGTAATTATACCTCTTTTGAAAGCCTCGTTTTTAGTCTTACGCATCCGACCTGGAAAACTTTGCAGCCAATCTTATTTGTTACAGTGTATCGTGCACCAGGTCCTTATTCAGAATTCTTATCAGAATTCTCTGAGTTTTTATCAACTTTGGTTCTTAAAACAGACAAAGTAATTATCGTAGGTGACTTTAATATTCATGTTGACGATGATAAAAATAGCCTTACTGTTGCATTTAACTCTATATTAGATTCTGTTGGTTTCTGTCAGAGTGTAAATAAACCAACCCACTGTTATAATCACACTCTCGACCTTGTTCTGACTTATGGTATTGAAATTGAGCAACTATTAGTCGAACCGCATAATCCTGCTTTATCCGACCATTTCTTAGTAACTTTTGAAGTACTGTTACTAGACTACAAAGCATTAGTCAAAAGCTCTTGCAGCAGAAACCTATCTGTTAGTGCTATAGCCACATTTAAGGAAGAGATTCAACCAATACTTAACTCGATAGCATGTCTGCATGTAGGGGAGGAAACTTATACAAAATGTACACCACCCCAAATTGATCATGTTGTTGATAGTGCTATAGATGCGCTGCGAATACAATTAGATTCTGTTGCTCCTTTGAAAAAGAAGAAAATAAAACAACATAGATTAGCTCCATGGCATACTCTCAATGAATATAAGAAAGCACTGCGTAAAGCGAGAGCAGCCTACTACTCTTCATTAATAGATGAGAATAAGAATAATGCAAGATTTCTTTTCAGCACTGTAGCCAGGCTGACAGAGAGCCACAGCTCGATTGAGCCTTCTATTCCCTTAGCACTCAGTAGTAATGATTTTATGTGCTTTTTTAACGATAAAATTGTTACTCTTAGAAACTAAATTAATGACCTCTTGCCTTCGACCAGTATAGTGTTATCAACAGCTCCCGGAATCGTAAGTTATAATATTACACTAGATAGTAAACTAGAATGCTTTTCAGCCATTAACCTTGAACAATTACATTCAATGATTCTCTCTTCTAAACCATCAACGTGTATGTTAGACCCAATTCCAACTAAGCTGTTGAAGGAAGTTTTTCCATTAATTAGCACTTCTTTATTAAATATTATGAATATGTCTTTATTATCAGGCTATGTTCCACAATCATTCAAAGTAGCAGTGATAAAACCGCTTCTTAAAAAGCACAACCTCGATCCAGAGGTTTTAGCCAACTATAGACCTATTTCTAATCTTCCGTTCCTCTCAAAAATTCTTGAGAAAGCGGTCGCAAAACAGTTGTGTGATTACTTAAAAAACAATGATTTATTTGAAGATTTTCAGTCTGGCTTTAGAACACATCATAGCACAGAGACAGCTCTGGTTAAAGTCACAAATGATATTCTAATAGCCTCAGACAAGGGACTTGTCTCTATTCTTGTTTTGCTCGATCTTAGTGCTGCATTTGATACTATCGACCATGATATCCTATTGCAAAGACTAGAGCACTTAGTTGGCATACAGGGAACTGCTTTAGGCTGGTTTAGGTCCTATCTATCTGAACGCTCTCAGTTTGTACGTGTTAACGATGAATCTTCCACGCAAACCAAAGTTAGCCATGGAGTGCCACAGGGCTCAGTGCTCGGACCTATTTTGTTCACATTATATATGCTTCCGTTAGGCAATATTATAAGGAATCATTCTGTAAACTTTCATTGTTATGCGGATGATACTCAACTATATTTATCAATCAAGCCTGATGAAATTAATCATCTAAATAAAATTCAAGACTGCCTTAAGGACTTAAAAACGTGGATGACCTTAAACTTTTTGATGTTAAACACGACCAAAACTGAAGTTATTGTACTTGGCCCGAATAATCTACGAAACAAATTATCTAAAGACATACTAACTATGGATGGCATTAATTTGGCCTCCAGTGAGACTGTAAGGAATCTTGGTGTTATATTTGATCAGGATTTATCCTTTAACGCCCACATAAAATCAATCTCAAGGACCGCCTACTTCCATCTACGTAACATTGCAAAAATCAGGCATATCTTGCCTCAAAACGATGCAGAGAAACTAGTCCATGCATTTGTTACTTCTAGGCTGGATTATTGTAACTCTTTATTATCAGGGAGTACCAAGAAGTCAATCAAGTCGCTTCAGCTGATTCAAAATGCTGCGGCTCGTGTACTAACCAGAGTTAGGAAAAGGGACCACATTACTCCTGTTCTGGCTGCCTTACACTGGCTCCCTATAGAACACAGGATAGAATTTAAAATTCTTCTTCTCGCCTACAAAGCCCTTAATGGGCAGGCGCCATCTTACCTTAAAGAACTCATTATACCCTACTGTCCTACTAGGGCATTGCGTTCCAAGAATGCAGGGTTGTTGGTTGTTCCTAGAATCTTTAAAAGTACAATGGGAGCCAGAGCCTTTTCTTATCAAGCTCCACATTTGTGGAATCAGCTTCCAGTTTGTGTTCGGGCGGCAGACACCCTATCCGTTTTTAAGAGTGCGCTTAAGACCTTCCTTTTTGATAAAGCTTATAGTTAGGGCTGATTAGATTCAGCCCCTAGTTTTGCTGATATAGGCTTAGTTTGTCGGGGGACATCTTACTTCTTCCTTCTCTCTGTCTATACCCGTGTACACTCATGTTCCGATTAACCCAGCTTCCCCAAATGTCTTTCTTTTTGGTGTCTATATACGCTGGGATCCGGAGTCATGGATGATCCTGCGGTCCTGTGTCCTGGATCGCGAGCGCTGGATCTTGAGTCGTGGCTGTGGTCCTGGATCATAGGTCCTGGATGGATATCCTCGTGGATTCATCTTCCTATTATACACACATGCATTTCCAAACATTTGGACTACCTATGTTGCAAATGTATTATCTTTTCAATTTACACACGGCATCTATTGCACGTCTGTCCGTCCTGGGAGAGGGATCCCTCCTCTGTTGCTCTCCCTGAGGTTTCTCCCATTTTTCCCTTTAAACTGGGTTTTCTTTGGAAGTTTTTCCTTGTACGATGTGAGGGTCTAAGGACAGATGGTGTCGTATTGTCATACTGATATTCTGTACACACTGTGAAGACCACTGAGACAAATGTAACATTTGTGATATTGGGCTATATAAATAAACATTGATTGATTGATTGATTGATCAAATAATATTCAGTATATCTAACTATTTTTTTCGTATTCCCGCAGGCAAATTGTCAACGAAGCTTACATTATACAAATGTAATGCAATATACAGACTGTTTAGCTTATGGTGATCAGCAGCACTATGAGCTCATTCTCTCAGTGTATCATCAGGAATACAGAGACACACACACATCATTTAAATAAGAGTTTTTAAATCAAATGATAGGTTAAGAATAAACATCTTAAAGTAAATAACAATAAACAATAGCCCTTAACCCTGTAAGGCCCCCGGTTGTAATTTTACAACATTACTTTAAGCTATCCAAAAAAGTCAGTAAATGTTTTTGTTTTTTTAAAAGACTACATTTACATAGTCAAAAGGTCCTTTTGTTCAGCCTCACCATGCTATTGGGTAGTAAATGTGTTTATAGGTCCTGCCCTCTGGCCATACATATAAGACTAACATTCCTGACAATAGATTTCAATAGTCATATTTTACGGTGTAAATGCCTTTTAATAATAACATTTTGAATGGAACATTCTCAACACAAATTCATCAATCCAAATAAATATAACTTAAATATGTGGGAAAATACTGTGTTTGAAATGTATAATTGAAAGGAGATGTTAGCTTTTTGTTTTGATAATATATATATATATATATATATATTAGGGCTGTCAGTCGATTAAAATATTTAATCGCGATTGATCGCATGATTGTCCATAGTTAAATCGCAAATTAATCGCACATTTTTGATCTGTTCTAAATGTACCTTAGAGGAATATTTTTCAAGTTTTTAATACTCTTATCAACATATGAGTAGACAAATATGCTTTATGCTAATGTTTATTATCATTTGAACAATGACAAATATTCTCATGAATATTAAACACAACAACCTCTGAACATTACACCTATTCGCCTCAATTCAACCTGGAACCTCTCATACAATACAAATGGGGGGTGTGTGTGTGTGTGTGTGTGTGTGTGTGTGTGTGTGTGTGTGTGTGTGCGCGTGCGCATTGGAGCTATGTGCAACTCAAGGCATATGCTCGAACGGGAGCTGCCTGGACGCTGCAATCATGTTGCAGCTATCCGTGCTGAGTGTGCTGACTGTTCCTACAATGTCCCACTGTCTGGCTTCCTGCATAAAGTCAAGTGCTCGGCGCAGTTGTGGCGAAATGTCGCTCCTCTGTTTTCATTTAAACAGCTCCTTATATCCGTTAGCGCAGCTAGCTAGCACCAGATGCTAACAACAACAACAACAACAACCATGCACGTAAGGTCTCTCTCTCTCGCTCGCTCGGGCCACACATACACACACCCTCCCGGTCCTCCCGATGGCCAGTCGGTGCCTGCCGGTGAGCGTGGAAGTGTGGTCTGCCACAAGCAGGCAGCAGGAGTGGGGCTGTCAGCATCAGCTTGTAGATGGTATTTTAAACTCGATGCGCTCTGAAACTACGGGGCGGCCGAGGAAAAAAAAAAACACATGCGTTAATCGCGTTAAAATAATTAGTGGCGTTAATTTTTTTTTGCGTTAACGCGTTATTATCTTGACAGCCCTAATATATATATATATATATATATATATATATATTGTATTCCAGTCTCCCTTCAGATATGTTAAGTGGCATGCAATTCAACACAATGCAGCTCACCTCCTTCAAAGTGAAATTAAAAACCTCTGCATTTTCTTTATAGATATTAACAGTACTTAATGTCAGCTTAGTAAAAAAACAAACATAAAAATTATTATTTACAATGGACTACGCTTAGCTAACAGACTAATTTCCACCACTCATGGACCACACTCACCTTTTCTCTTGAAATACTGGGTGACATACTGTCGCCCTTTAGTTCCTCTCTCTTTTCTTTCTCTCCTTTCTTTTCTTTTTTAAAGCATGGCTTTGTGAGTCGTTCAGACATGGTGTTTTACCCTTAAAAAGGGAAATAGTGAGTGAGAGAAGTGAAGACATACAATCACGCAGCTCCCGCCTTCACTCGTCTGAATCGAGCCATCTTTATAATGAAGCTTGTACATTTACAATACACTCAAATTTCTGAACCAATAATTATGACTAAATTCTCCTTTATCTTTAGCTCTTTAACAGTGGTAAAACAACATATGTATGGACATGTGAATGCAACAGTGCCTATCTTAGCTGCTAACAACATGACAAACGGCCAGATTCAGCGGCACCACAAGGTATACAGCAGCTAGCTTCAATGACCACAAAGTTAGCCAGAATTAGCAAGAACCTTCAAACAAAACAATACAACAAAGTGCAAAATACACACTTTCCTCTGACAACGAACCACGGTGATCTAATACGGATTATATATAACATGGGTTGATAGATTTATAGTGCTTTGTATACTGTAATTACCTTAAAAAAGGGAAATAGTGAGTGAGAGAAGTGAAGACATACAATCACGCAGCTGCCGCCTTCACTCGTCTGAATCGAGCGAGGAAGAGCGCAGTGATCCCTCCCACTGGAACCCCAAGGCATTACCAACAGATTAACGCACAATCAGCCCATACAGTAGGATACATCTATCTCTCAGGATTGACTATTCTTGTCTGTCACAATGGCACACGTAAATACTAGCATCCCTGCTCATGGGCTGAAGTCGAATAGTCCATTTAGTTTAGGAACCTTCCTAAAGGAGGTCCGGAGGGACTTCCCAGAAGTCCCTCAGTGGCAGCCATGATAAGTGCCGTTCGAATTCTCTAGAATGATGAGAATGATAGGAAAGGAGGTTTCAAACTTCCTTTATAACCTCCTTTAGCTTCGGAACCACTGGACCTCCCTAACCGACAGGAGAAGCGAAATTGCTGCCCCACAATGCCTTGCAGCCGCAGCATTTTCCGTCACTCAACAGTCGGCCATTCACGGAAACAACCGATTATGACCGAGAAATTATATCATGAAAGTTACGGTGCTTATTAAGCATTTTAAAACATAGGTGGTAAGTTGCCAAAGTGCTTTGTTTTGAACGTTCATCAGTATTATAATCAAAAAGAGAAATATGAACGTTAGTTTTTACTGAAATGATCAAATAAAGTCAACATTTCACAGTCTTCACTGAGCTGTGTGGGGTTTGTTCAACTTTTAAAAGATGTTTGAATGGTGATATACACAGTGATATATGTTAAGGACTAACGTTTATAATAAATACATTTGTATTGATTTTAAGATCTTTAGTTCATACAATCATACGTATTGGGATCATTGGTATTAATGTGGACCGGAGGGAGAGGGTGACGAGCATACATTTCACTTTCCTTTTTTATTTCAATTCCAACTTTGGTCATGAAGAATATGTTTCTCTGTTGTCCACGTTCATAAAGCAAAGCAGCAGCATCAGAGCACGGTGCAGAGTCTCTACAGTAGATGAGTTTACAGTAGTCCCTCGTTCTTATTAAACATCCATGTTGTAGTCCGCTGTATAGAAAACTGTAGTTTCCATAGTTCCCCCACAGCAGCAGACGCACATTCATGACGTCCGCTGGCGCATCATAAACACGTTGGATAGAGAAAGTGCATTCGGATTCTCTAAAGTACCGCAGTCTCTTCTCCTAAGTCCTTTTGAATTCTCCTATCCACTATCCCTTAACCCCGTGACGTTTCACTCAGAGGTCAAGGAATAGACGATAGGGTTAGAATTTAGGAGCTGATTTCTGGATTATCCGACCGCAACCATGCTCTCACTCTCTGCTAGAAAGTGCCGTTTGGAGGCGGAGGCGGGACCAAACCATTCCATGTAAATAGAAGGGGGTGTACAGAGGCTTTGTATAATTAACTTTTGGAAGAAAATAAGTTAAATGAATTGTAAGTTTAGTGAGTACATTATCAATATAACGTTATATTTATGTTAATTATTGATGAATGATGAAAGGTTACTTAAACATTTTGTTCTTAATGTTCTAAAACTGTTTGGGCCCCCGTGGTGAGGGTGTTTGGGGTGGCCAGGATTCAGCCACCCCCCAGCTCCGCCACTGCAAGGGCCTAGCCAGCATGTTGATGTTTTTGTTATTGTTCCGGTTTTCATTTTTGTTTCTCTCATTTCAGTCTCAGCTTTCCTGCCCTTGATTGAACTCCACCTGCTTCCCATCCCTAATTAGCCTCACCTGTACCCCATTATCATCTCTCCCTCTGTCTACTTAGTCTGCATCCACATTCCCTTCAGTGCCAGTTCGTCTTAGTTATTCCTAGCGCTCCAGCAGTCTTTTTCCTAGTATCTGATTCTACGTGTACCTGACCCAGCTTCGTGTCCTGACCCGGTCTACTCCTCGTCTGTTTTGGTAGCCTTATTGTCTGATCTCCCGTGTACCGAACCTTGGCTGTAAAGACCTTTTTTGCATCCTAAGCCTATGTCTCTGAGTCGTGCTATTGAGTCCTCTACTTGTGTTCATTCAGTCGTTACAATGTGTACATAGAAACTTTTAACTGTGAGTGTTAAAATAACTGTAGTGGAGTAAACAGTACAATATTTGCCTCTGACATGTAGTGGAGTAGAAGTACAAAGTAGCATTAAATGGAAACACTCGAGTAAAGTACAGACATTTCAAAAAAGTACTCAAGTACAATATTTGAGTAAATGTACTTCCTTTCCATCACTGAATGATTCAACACTGAGGGATACTGCTCAGATACCATTATACTGAATTATAAAGTAAAATATATTTTCTGGGTATATTTGTACTCTACTTCAGTAGACAAAGTGCACGATGTGTCATCAATGAAAACACGACACTGACCCCAATTTATCCAAACTGCTTCATATAATAGAGTGCCAGGCTCTATCACTAATAATAGGTTTAATAAATTAGATTCTGCTGCGGAAACCAGAGAATACCTTGCAGTGTTACATATCAGATACGTGAGCAGGCTATTCAAAATGGGAAAAAGAACACTGTTACGCATGCAAAACCCCTCTAAAGTTATATAACTCCAATAGTTGTACATATGTACTTACATTATTTATTGTATTCATTAATGAGCAAATACATTTTTAAGCATATGTGAGACTGACCTCAGGGCTGCGCCGGAGATAGAATTGAAATGCAACTTTTAATTTATGTAGTACCACTGAGAAGATTGATTATCTTCCAGTTTGTTGGCCATAAAATAAAATATGAGCTTGAGCAGGGAAGCGTGACAATGTAATTTTAGTAAAAAGTCAGTATGGTGAAAAGTACGAGTTTATGATAGGATGCATACACAAGTATACTGTTAACAATCAATAATTAATCTACTTACAATGTTTTGAGTTCTTTAGTGTTGTTAAGTTAAATGCTTCTACGACTTTTGGGTGGGCAAATATATAAGTGTTACAGATACAAATGTTACGTTTGGAGATGATGTATTTTGCTGAGTTGTTGGACCACACATATGCAGGACGGAATGGAATTGTATGATATTTGAGACAAATTACCGATAAACAGTTAACTACAGGGGTGACTACATCTGGGATTTACTATTTAGGGCACTGTTGAATGGAAGGATCATCAGAATGACTTCATTTGAGAGAATAACTTTATTTTGGACGTAAAAGAGATGGATGGAGGCAGAGTTAAATCGGCAATGAAGACAACTTATCTAACATCAGAGAGTAAAAACGCATCAAGTGCACAGTATGGGAGTTTTTCGTTCAGATCCAGAAAACTGCAGCTTAAATTAAATCCAGCAACCGAAAGACTATTATTATTTTTTACATTATTTCTCTGCTTTCTGCTGTCCTCAGTGATTATGTATTTGTCCTGATATTAAGCAGCTCCCAGCAGAACTTGTTCTGCGTGTTATGATTGAATCTGCCAATCATGCACTTTTTATATATTGGATTTTTTTTCCCCGGCAGTAATCTGAATTTTAAGCTTTCATCATTATTCACCATGGTTTTATGTAAACAATGGCAAACCCAGGAGCAGGCAGAGAAATAGACAACACAAACAAAGAAGTATGGATCAGGCACATTAGTTGCAGTGTGTCATTAAACCCCCCCCCCCACTGACACTTTACCTCAGCCACATCATAGACTCTATGCATTACATTAATGCACACAATGTACAACACTATTTTGTATTAATGCAGATTTGTATTCCATATTTTATTTTATTCCTTCTATTCCATGTAAATACTGTTATATTTTACTATATTTTTTATTATTTCAAATATTTCTCAAGTTCTCAATCTGTGTTTTTAATTCTTGTTTTTATTCACCATGACACCAAGTCAAATTCCTCGTACGTGTAAACCTACCTGGTAATAAACCTGTTTCTGATTCTGAAGCAATGATCTAATCCTCCTTTTTTAGATGCAGCAAAACTATTTGCCAAAACTAAAAAATATAATTAGAAGAAACAGTGGGAAACAGATTTCCCTCCCTGGAAACTGCAGCCATGTCTAAAGGAGAAGGATAACAAGAAAGCCTGTTCCTGGGTTTTCTATCACTGGACGGACGCCAGCACTGATTGGATAATAAAGATCGTCAGAGGGCAAGACAATAGGCCACTTTGCCAACAAGCCCTCTCTGAGAGGAAGGTAGCCTCTAATTAACTGCTGCTGAGCTGGACATGGGTCAGAGGAATGCTTCTTTACACTGTGTATTTTACCTTTATGAGAAGCAGCTTGAGTCAGTTTAGTTTCAGATCTTTAGAGCAAGGGTGTTTTTGTGATGCTGTGTAGTTCCGTCTAATCCAAAAATCGATCCAAAGGTAGCAATAAGCTTGATTCGGACAACATACGTCTCAAGAAAGTTTGTTTGACTCTTTACTTTAAAACAAAAGGTATCAATACAAACGCATATTTTCACAGGTCAAAAAACGATATTGCTCTGTGCTTCTTTCTCCCTCTCACTTCAATCACCCGCAGCTGCAGTCGGCTATAACGCCTCTCAATTACAAAACAGCTGCGGTCGTTTATGTCAATTCCACGACAGCTGGTTCAAATAAATGATACAATAACACTAACAACAAAGGATTATAATATTCAAATATATCAAACTACATATTTGAACATATGGCTCCTACAGCATGACTTTGTTGTTCATTGCGTCGGTTATTATCTAAGCTAAATGTGAGAGGTCTTCATGAGGGTAAAGGTGGTTTCATGTCTGTGTTGTATTGCTATCCAGTATTTATTTGCCCATCTCCAATAGCAAATGAACTACTATAAAAAATAAACCACAAACAATATTACTGACTGTCCGTAAAATGAACCTCTCTTCCAGGCTTTGATAAACTAATTAAAAAGGTATTCCCTCTCTTTGATCTGCGAGGCTAGAGGTGCAGAGAGAGAAAACAGAAGGACCTTGTGAAGGTCTGACTGTTTGTCCTGAGAGGCACTGTGATAACAGCCATGAATGATGAAAGCACAAGCAGCCTCCAGGAGGATGAAGTAATAGAACAAATGTAATCTCCTTTTATCTGGAAAATAAAATATTGAACAACTACTTCTGTTCATTCCTGTGAACATAGGCTACATGGTCAAATATTCATGTGGATGGAATCGAGGATAAACATGATATTACAATCAGTTTTTAGATTAAAGCAGATTTAGAGTGTGGATTTTCTTATCAGCTATTATTTATTTTGTATTGCTCTGTGGAGGGAGGATCATCTGCAGAGGATGTGAAGACCTCTGAACCTTATCTGAAATAGTGTAGACAGTGAATGCTAAATGACTTTACATTTCATTTAATTTAGCACTATCCTTTGCAATAGTTATTAATAATAAGCGTATTTAAGCAGATATAAGGAGCAGCTTTTACACTTGGATGTGAAATCATGGGTAGCGTCTCACATATTGCAACAACGTGTTGTCTAATCATTTGTTTCTTCCAGACTCCGAGCTACAAAATAAACAGAAGTGAATCTAAGACAATGACTTAATCCAAACTTTGTTTTACAATATTTTGGATCAGATTGCAGATTAAACAGAACCCTTCTTTCGTGGTAGTAATCTGATAGACTCAGAAATGACAGTATTTTTTCTGTTGACTGGTTGGTCCTACCTAAATTATCGTTTTTCATTTTGTTATATCTCTACAGCTCTGTAAACAACAGACCACAGTGAAAGATAAGGTTCCAAGTAGTAATGGCAATTTTTACATAAAACTGTCAAAAAGAGCATCTATCTCACACACACACTATAGGGAGAGAAGTGAATGAAATTGTTTTCCACAGAGCTAACAAAGGCTAATCACATGCCTTTCATACTCATTTTAAAATATATCCTTGTATGACAAATGTATTCATCAAATTAACACAACTAATCACCCTGTTTTCACTTGGTAATGCAGCTTAATGCTCACTTAGGAGTAAACCACTTATTAGATCAACAATTTAATACACATTAGTTTGAGATTACATTCTGCACACTGATATTAAAGTCAAAGACACCTCATCACTGAATATGAGTACAAGACCAGGCATGTATTTCTACCATACAAGTTCAGACAGAAGGACACAAGACGCTCTGGTCATCGACCATCAACAAGCCGTGTGTGTGTGTGTGTGTGTGTGTGTGTGTGTGTGTGTGTGTGTGTGTGTGTTGTGTGGTGTGTGGTGTGGTGTGTGGTGTGTGTGTGTGTGTGTGTGTGTGTGTGTGTGTGTGTGAGAGTGAGTGAGTGAGTGAGTGAGAGTGAAACCACAAAGCAGGAGGCCTGTCAAGGTTGTGTCAATGTGGTGGTTGGTTTGGCCATCTAAAAGGCAGATGAAAATACATTGGCTGAACTTGTGATTCTGTGTGTGGTCAGAGAGCTAAAAGCTGATGCCTAAGGCAGGGTTAACTTTGTGTGTGTGTGTGTGTGTGTGTGTGTGTGCTAATACATGTATCTGAGTAGGTGGGCTATATACTTCCTATCACACAGCCACTGCTTTGATACCAGCTAGACTCCAAATCCCTGAGAGACAAAGCCATACATGGTTGAAGTGCTACTTTTATCTTTCGCTCAAAGAGGATCAAAAATCCATTGACAGAATTGAGTGATGATATGTTGAAGACTGTGATGCTGGCTAAAATGTGAAATATGCTCTCTAAAGACAGCTGGTCTAGCTTTGTCCTCATGTCATGTTTATATCATGTTTCATTCATGCTTATGTGAACAATTAACTTTCTGGTACATCTATATCCAATCTCTCATTAAAGCAATATAAGTATATTAATTGAGTAAACTGATTTCAAAATGAGATATGCCACTTGATGTGGATTGCATGACTCCTGCCTGTACATGAGCTCCTTCTGTTGGCAGCAATAATCTGCACTGTGTCCTTGGTTAACAACATGCTAATCAGCAGCAGAAACACAATGCCAACGGGTCAAAGGATTGATTCTTTGGCACATATGTAAGGCCTCTTTTTCTGCTGGAATTTACCACAGCTAGAGACCATGCTTCAACCCTGCCCTGTGTTAATTAACAGAATGACTGGGAAGCCATTCTGGCTGCATGGCTCTATATTTCCTACAGAGATAAAGTACAGGGCTTTAGGGCTGGCCTCCAACTCACTGCAGTAAAACAACGCACTGAAAATCTATGTTGATCAGTTCCTCTCTGCTTCTTCTCTTTCAGCAGCGTTGCATCTTTTGTTTCCTCCTCATTTATCTGCAAATATACAGCTAATAAGCAATACCAATATTTCCAAAACACACATACCATTTTTATTTGTTTTATGACTGGGAAGAAAATATCTCCATGGAGAAAGGCCATGACCGTGAAAAAAGAAAAAAGAGAATGTCGAAAAGCTGAACGCAGGTGGCGAAAAACAAATCTCCAGATTCACTTTGAAATCTATAAAGAGAGACTTGGCCTTTATAATTTGGAATTGAAAAATGCACGACAATCGTTCTTCTCTGACATCATTACCAAAAACAAAAACAACGCACGTGCCTTGTTTGCTACCATCGACAGACTAACTAACCCCCCAGTGTCAGTAGCCTCTGAATTTCTATCCACCAGGGCGTGCAATGATTTTGCCTCCTTTTTCACTGACAAAATTCAGAAAATCAGACAGTCAGTGCCTCTGCATCAGGAACAGCAAATGTGTTGTCTCTGTTTCCACCTAATAACAATTCAAGCACCATGACACAATTCCATCAGATTAATGATAAAAACCTAGAGGACATTATTCAACTTCTGAAATCCTCCTCCTGCTGCCTTGATATTATTCCAACAGGATTTTTCAAAGATGTTTTGCCTTGCATGGCCTCAGATCTACTTCATATAGTAAACAAATCTCTTCACTCAGGTATTTTCCCACAGGCCCTGAAAACTGCAGTCATTAAACCGCTCTTAAAAAAGAATAATCTAGATGCTTCAGTAATGAACAATTACAGGCCCATATCAAACCTCCCATTTCTAGGTAAAATCATTGAAAAAGTGGTTTTTCAACAGTTGAGTAATTTCTTGCATTTAAATAACTGTTTCGATGTGTTCTAGTCAGGCTTTCGTCCAAACCACAGCACTGAGACTGCTCTTGTAAAGGTCTTTAATGACATCCACTTAAACACAGACAGTGGCAGAACTTCAGTGTTACTATTATTAGATCTCAGTGCTGCGTTTGACACTGTTGACCACAGCATATTACTAGACCGACTGGAAAACTGGGTGGGACTTTCGGAAACAGTTCTAAATTGGTTTGAATCCTACCTAAAGGACAGAAACAACTTTGTTTCTATAGGTACATACACATCTGAGTTGACAAATATGACATGTGGGGTTCCTCAAGGCTCCATCTTGGGGCCTCTTCTCTTTAACATCTACATGCTATCACTGGCTCAGATAATGAAAAACAACAAAATAAGTTACCATAGCTATGCAGATGACACACAAATCTACGTAACAATTTCACCAGGAGACTATGCTCCAATTCAAACACTGAGTAGGTGCATTGAACAAATCAATGACTGGATGTGTCAGAACTTTCTCCAATTAAACAAAGATAAAACTGAGGTAATGGTTTTTGGAGCAAAGTCAGAACGTATAAAAGTGAGCGCTGAGCTTCTGTCTGCAATGTTCAAACCAACAGATAAAGCCAGAAATCTAGGTGTAGTCACGGACTCTGACCTGAGTTTCAATTAAAACAGTTACTAAATCAGCCTACTATCACCTAAAGAATATTTCTAGGATTAAAAGACTAATGTCACAGCAGGATTTGGAAAAACTTGTCCATGCTTTTATCTTCAGTAGACTCGACTACTGCAATGGTGTCTTCACAGGTCTCACTAAAAAATCTATTAGAAAGCTGCAGCTGATTCAGAACGCCGCTGCTCGAGTCCTCACTAACACTAAGAAAGTGGATCACATCACTCCTGTTCTGAAGTCTTTACACTGGCTTCCTGTGTGTCAAAGAATAGATTTCAAAATACTGCTGCTGGTTTATAAAGCACTGAATGGTTTATGCCCAAATTACATTTCTGACCTCCTGCTAAATTATGAACCATCCAGATCTCTCAGGTCTTCAGGGACTGGTCAGCTTTCTGTCCCCAGAGTCAGAACTGTCACGGTCGAGTGAAGGAAGCAGGACCCAAATGCAGATAACTCTTGAGAAACCCTTTATTATAAAGATAATGCAGAGATACGGAACACTCATCGGTGAACTCCGTCACCAACAAACAATGACCCAACACTGAACACAGACAGAGACAAGACTAAATACAAGAAGGGGTAATCATGACAACGAGAAACAGCCGGGCAGGGGAGGAGAAACACAAGGACAACAGGTGAACACAATCGGGTAATCAGGGAGGGAAACAGACAGAAAGCAGACAGGCAGGAAACGGGGGTGAACACTTAACACAATAAGACAGGAAACCCAAAGACAAGAAAAACACCAACACAGACAAAACTACAAACGTGACATAACATGTGAATTGTGACAGAACCCCCCCCTCAAGGGACGGATTCCAGACGTCCCTAAAAAAAAACAAACACAAAAGTCCAAAACCCCAAGCAGGGTGGGCGGAGGGGGTCCGGAGGATGGGTCTTGGGCTGACAGCCCAGGAACACAGCGGAGGACCAGGAAGGGGTCTCGGGCGGACGGCCCGGGGGGCAAGGTACAGTCCAAAAAGGGGGATTCGGGCGGACTGCCCGGGGACAAGGCAGAGAATCAGGAAGGGGTCTCGGGCGGACGGCCCGGGGTCAAAACAGAGTCCAAGGTGGGGACCATGGAGGACCGAAGGCAGCGGCAGGAAGAGTCAGGGGGCCGGGTCCGAGGGCGAAGGCAACGGCAGGAAGAGTCAGGGGGCCGGGCCCGAGGGCGAAGACCGCAGCTCTCAGGGGGCCAGGCTCGAGTGCGAAGACCGCGGCTCTCAGGGGGCCGGGCACGAGGGGGAAGACCACGGCTCTCAGGGGGCCGGGCTCGAGGGCGAAGACCGCGGCTCTCAGGGGGCCGGGCTCGATGGCGAAGACCGCGGCTCTCAGGGGGCCGGGCTCGAGCCGGTGTCGACCGGACAGTATCAGGAGGCCGGGCAGGAAAGCGCTGATGGGACAGCTCCGGAGATCGGGCAGGACCCGGTGTCGGCCGGACAGAAACCGGCGCCGGTCGGACAGGCTTCGGCAGGATCCCCCACGGAAAAGGACCAGGAGTTGGCAGGAACCCCGGCGAGACCGGTGATGGACATGGGGCTGGCAGGGCCCCCGGTAGAACCTCCAACGGCACGGGATATAGGGTTGGCAGGACCCCCGGCAGAAGAGTATTCTGCGGGACCTCCAACGGGACAGGAGAAAGGGTTGGCAGGACCCCCGGCAGGAGAGTATTCTGCGGGACCTCCAACGGCACAGGACACAGGGTTGGCAGGACCCCCGGCAGGGGAGTAGACGGCGGGACCTCCAACGGCACAGGACACAGAGCTGGCAGGATCCCCGGCAGGGGAGCAGACGGCGGGACCTCCAACGAGACCGGACCTAGGATTGGCAGGACCCCCGGCAGGAGAGTATTCTGCGGGACCTCCAACGGCACAGGACACAGGGCTGGCAGGACCCCCGGCAGAAGAGTCTTCTGTGGGACCTCCAACGGGACCGGACCTAGGGTTGGCAGGACCCCCGGCAGGAGTGTATTCTGCGGGACCTCCAACGGCACAGGACACAGGGCTGGCAGGACCCCCGGCAGAAGAGTCTTCTGTGGGACCTCCAACGGGACCGGACCTAGGGCTGGCAGGACCCCCGGCAGAAGAGTCTTCTGCGGGACCTCCAACGGGACAGGAGAAAGGGTTGGCAGGACCCCCGGCAGGAGAGTCTTCTGCGGGACCTCCAACGGCACAGGACACAGGGTTGGCAGGACCCCCGGCAGGAGAGTCTTCTGCGGGACCTCCAACAGGACAGGACATAGGGTTGGCAGGACCCCCGGCAGGGGAGTAGACGGCGGGACCTCCAACGGCACAGGACACAGGGTTGGCAGGATCCCCAGCGGAACCTCCAACAACACTTGCGTAGGGGCTTGAATCGGGAATGGAGAGGGAACTCGAGCGGAGACTTGAGAGGGGACTCGAGAGGAGACTGGAGAGGGGACTCCAGAGGGGACTAGAGAAGGGAACACGAGAGGGGACTTGAGAGGGGAACTAGAGAGGGGACTCGAGGAGGGACTAGAGGAGGGCCTAAAGGAGGGAACTCGAGAGGGGACTCGAGGGGGAACTGGAGAGGGAACTTGAGATGGAAACAGAGAGGGGACTCGAACAGAGACTAAAGAGGGGACTAGAGGAGAGACTAGAGGAGGGACTAGATGAGTAACTAGAGAAGGGAACTCGAGAGGGAAACCAAAGAGGGGACTCAAGGAGGAACCAGAGGAGGGAACCCGAGATGGGACTGTGGCAGCTGGGATCGGGACCATGGCTGCTGGGGCCAGAACTGGGGCTGAAACCATGGCTGCAGGGACCGGAATTGAAGCCAGAATCATGGCTGTTGAAGCCAGAATCCTGTCTATAAGATCCAGCTCTGAAGTCGGAAACATGACTGTATAGGGCGCTCTTGGAGCCGGGACCATGGCCGCTGGGGCCGGCCCTGGAGCTGGAAACATGGCTGTATGATACAGTTCTGGAGCCTGGATCATGACTGTGTGGGGCGGTCTTGGAGCCGGAAACATGGCTGCGGGAGCCTGTACTGGGGCTGGAACCATGGCTGCTGGGGCCCGTACTGGGACTGGAACCATGGCTGCTGGGGCCCGTACTGGGACTGGAACCATGGCTGCTGGGGCCCGTGCTCCTTGTCTGACCTTGCGACGACTCCTCTTAGCAGCCGCCTGAATACTCCGTGGGCCTCCATAAGCCTGACGACTTCCAGCACCTGACTCCAGAACAGGAGCAGGAACTGGGACAGAAGCATGGGTTGACCCCAGACGGACCACTCCGAGACGTCTGTAGTCAGCAGGCTGGAAATCACACCTCCAGAGGAAGTCCAACATCCAGTCAGGTAAGAATTCCACCAAGTCGGGCTTCTCCATCGCCAACCGGTGCGCCTCTACCAGGGCGGCCTCCTTCAGCCGAACACTGGACGCCTCCTTCCACCAATCGTGGCAACATTCCAAAGGAAAAGAGAAATGTTGCAGCTCCACCTCAAAAGGATCGTCTGCTGGGTCCATTTCTGGTTGGGTCATTCTGTCACGGTCGAGTGAAGGAAGCAGGACCCAAATGCAGATAACTCTTGAGAAACCCTTTATTATAAAGATAATGCAGAGATACGGAACACTCACCGGTGAACTCCGTCACCAACAAACAATGACCCAACACTGAACACAGACAGAGACAAGACTAAATACAAGAAGGGGAGGAGAAACACAAGGACAACAGGTGAACACAATCGGGTAATCAGGGAGGGAAACAGACAGAAAGCAGACAGGCAGGAAACGGGGGTGAACACTTAACACAATAAGACAGGAAACCCAAAGACAAGAAAAACACCAACACAGACAAAACTACAAACGTGACATAACATGTGAATTGTGACAAGAACTAAATATGGAGAAGCAGCGTTCAGTTGTTATGCTCCAAATATCTGGAACAAACTCCCAGAAACCTGCAGGTCCGCTGCAACTTTTACTACTTTTAAATCCAGGCTGAAGACTTTTCTTTTTGTCGCTGCTTTTAATTGAACTATTCATATCTTAAACTGCACTGTAACTTTTATCCATGTATTTTTTTCTTTTTTAATGTTTTAAATTTAAATTTAATTAATTTCTCCATGACATTTATGAGAGGGACTGCTCGAAAGTAGGATATTTGGGATATCCATCGTAGCCAGGGTTTACGATCAGTTTTTCGGTGAGTTGTACTGAGGAACAAGTATCACAGCACCGACGGGTGAAAAATAGTGTTTTGGTAACACGGGGTGTTCAGGTAACACTTAAAGACTTTGTTATGGAACGCAAAGCAGAGTAGGGGGCTAGTACACCCTCTTGAGGGTCCAATTGTGGATGTCATGCGAGCAAAACATGGTGAAAACCGTCTGAAACTCCATGACATTTATGAGAGGGACTGCTCGAAAGTAGGATATTTGGGATATCCATCGTAGCCAGGGTTTACGATCAGTTTTTGGGTGATTTGTACTGAGGAACAAGTATCACATCATCGACGGGTGAAAAATAGTGTTTTGGTAACACGGGGGGTTCAGGTAACACTTAAAGACTTTGTTATGGAACTCAAAGCAGAGTAGGGGGCTAGTACACCTTCCTGAGGGTCCGATTGTGGATGTCATGCGAGCATAATATGGTGACAACAATCAGTCTAAATTAACAATCGGGACGGAAATGTTCGGATTTCCAAAGGGAGGTTCTGTGAATAAACACTTCTCTAACTTCTGGTCACTTTCCAAACAGTCTCAAGGAGGCAAGAGTAAACCCTCTCCTAAAGAAACCCACTCTCAACCCGTCTGATGTTATAAACTACAGGCCTGTCTCTCTCCTCCCGTTCCTGTCTAAAACACTTGAACGCGCTGTCTTTAAACAACTTTCCTGCTATCTCCATCAGAACAACCTTCTGGATCCGCACCAGTCTGGTTTCAAGGCAGGTCACTCCACAGAAACTGCCCTCCTTGCTGTCACTGAGGAACTGCATACTGCTAAAGCAGCCTCCCTCTCCTCTGTCATCATCCTTTTGGACCTGTCTGCTGCATTCGACACAGTGAACCATCAGATCCTCCTTCGCACTCTCCAAGAACTTGGAGTTTCAGGCTCTGCACTTTCCCTCCTCACCTCATACCTCAAAGACCGCACCTACAGGGTAACTTGGAGAGGGTCCGAGTCCGACCCTTGTCAATTAACTACAGGGGTCCCTCAGGGCTCTGTTCTTGGTCCCCTCCTCTTCTCCCTGTACACAAACTCGCTCGGATCTGTCATTAGCCCGCATGGTTTTTCATACCACTGCTACGCTGATGACACCCAATTAATTCTGTCCTTTCCCCGCTCAGAGACCCAGGTCGTCGCACGCATCTCTGCTTGTTTAGCTGACATCTCTCAGTGGATGTCTGCCTCATCATCTCAAGCTCAACCTTGACAAAACTGAAGTGCTTTTCCTTCCGGGAAAAGATTGTCCCACTCTTGACCTGACCATCAACATCGGCATCTCTGTTGTCTCCCCGACCCTGACTGCAAGGAATCTGGGTGTGATCCTGGATAACAACCTGTCCTTCACTGCAAACATCGCTGCTACAACCCGTTGCTGCAGATACACGCTTTTCAACATTAGGAAGATACGTCCCCAGCTGACCCAGAAAGCGACGCAGGTTCTGGTCCAGGCTCTCGTCATCTCACGCCTAGACTACTGCAACTCCCTCCTGGCTGGTCTACCTGCATGTGCCATCCGACCTCTGCAGCTCATCCAGAATGCAGCGGCTCGTCTGGTCTTCAACCTTCCTAAATGTTCCCACACCACTCCGCTCCTCCGCTCCCTCCACTGGCTTCCGGTAACTGCTAGAATTCACTTCAAGACACTGGTACTTGCGTACCATGCTGCGAATGGATCTGGCCCTTCCTACATCCAGGACATGGTTAAACCGTACACCCCAGCGCGTGCCCTTCGCTCTGCATCAGCCAAACGACTCGCTGCACCCTCGCTGCGAGGGGGACCCAAGTTCCCATCAGCAAAAACATGTGGATTTGCTATCCTGGCTCCTAAATGGTGGAATGAGCTCCCCATTGACATCAGGATGGCAGAAAGCTTACACACCTTCCGGCGCAGACTGAAAACTCATCTCTTTCGACTCCACTTCGAGCGATAGAATGACTAACAAAGAACTGCTAACAGAGCACTTATATACTAATAAAGGACTGGCTTATCTAAAGCCAGTTGAGTAGCACTTGAATGATTGGCTCTATGAAACCTGATGTACTTATATGATTCTGTTTTCCTCAAGGTTGTGTCTTCCTGGTCGAATGTACTTATTGTAAGTCGCTTTGGATAAAAGCGTCAGCTAAATGCAAATGTAATGTAATGTAAATAAAAAATCAAGAACCGAAATAATTGAACTATTCATATCTTAGACTGCACTGTAACTTTTATCTTTTAGTGTTTATTTTATTAGCTTTTCTTTTTAATGACTGTTTTGAAATGCCTTTATCTGAATGTCTTTCATTTTTGTAAAGCACCTTGAATTGCCTGGTGCTGAAAGGTGCTATATAAATAAACTTGCCTTGCCTTGCCTTGCCTTGCCTTGCCTTGCCTTGCCTTGCCTTGCCTTGCCTTGCCTTATGCACCAGTATGTGTGTTGTTTACTGTTGTTCTGCCCATAAATTGGCTGTGCATGGCTTTAAGAACACACACACGAACACACACACACACACACACACACACACACACACACACACACACACACACACACACACACACACACACACACACACACACACACACACACACACACACACACACACACACACACACACACACACACACACACACACACACACACACACACACACACACACACACACACACACACACACACACACACACACACACACACACACACACACACACACACACACACACACACACACACACACACACACACACACACAGCCATCTCTAATATGCCATAAGTAAATGCATGGCATCCACTTGGTTTGATTATAATTTAATTGACTTTATCTCCCTTGAGCAGTGCCTTACTGCTTCTTTGTTTTTTCTCTCCATTGTTTGTGCAGTACGGATAGATGACTGGACGTGTTTATATGTTCATATTTAGCTATGCCCTTTTGAGGAAAAACCTCCAGTAATAAAGTTGAGGGTGTATAAAACAAGAAATAGCTATAAACTAGAAGGGCACTCGGAGAGCGTAGACTCCCACAATGCCATATTGCTCTATCTAAGTTTAATAAGTATCATTTGTGTTTACTCCCTGGGATCTTGTTGAAAATGTAATGAGTTCTTACTCAGCCAATACTACAAACATCCAATATGTCTCGTGAAAATAGTACCAGTAGTTTTCTGTATTTCTGCTGACAAACAAACCAAACATAACCTCCTCGGTGGAAGTGATTAGAAAATGCATGAACCACATGAAACATGTATAATTCAAAGACGCATCCCTTTTGGGAGTCCAAGCATCATCAAGTCCCAACTCTATGTGGATTCTGAAACTCCTGATCCAGGAACAGCCCCAGACTGGTCGGACATGTCTTTCTGTTTCTATGTGCAGATGTGTGTGCACTGTGTGTTCTGGTTGTGTCCCTTTGCCAGTTGGACTTTCTCCCGCTCCTCTGGACTGGCTGTGATAATAGGGTCCTGCCTGCCAATTGAAATCCTCCCTGTGGCCGCCTTCACCAGATAATGCATTACAATCACAAGCCCATAAATCTGTTGGGTGTGTCGATTGGCAAGACCACAGAATAAAGAGTGCGTTTCTGAGAGCTCAACTCTTATCTGCTCCCAAGGATTCTTCTTCCCTCTCGTGTCTCTGTCTGTTTACTCGGCTTGAAGGGCTTTGCAGGGAAACTCTTCAGCAATTACAGATGGGACAGAGCAGACAAGAATGCAGATGAACAAATCAAAACAAAAATCAGAGTTTGAAAATATAAATATCAAGAGGACATTATAAGTTGGACACTGTAATCCATACAACATGAGTCCTTGCAGAGGACAGAGTGGGAACAAAAAAGTGATTTTCTTTTCATATGTCCTTGCATTTTTCTCTTTGCAGTGAATGTACTCGCTTGTTTAAGAAGTCTGGTTTCCTCGTCGACGTAAATGGGAAATGAAATAAATGTCAGCACACGGCTGACATTTTAATGACTACAAGGCAGCTGCTCCAGCCTGAGATTGCTGCACTCAGTCACACCTGAGGGCAGGGAACAAGGACAACCACATGTGTGTTTTATTGTGTGTGTGTGTGTGTGTGTGTGTGTGTGTGTGTGTGTGTGTGTGTGTGTGTGTGTGTGTGTGTCTGTCTGTAAGCCTTGTGTAATAAAAGCAATGTTACAGTGTATTTGTGACCTGAGGTTGAGAGAGCATATTGCTGACCACGTTTAAACCTCAATGGGAATACAGGGTAGGATTTAAGGGGACACTGATCATATTGATAATGTTATGTTAGTTCGCAAAAATCAAAAAGGTAGAATATTATCTTGTCCTACCACTCAAAACAAAAAGACCTCTGGCATATGACAATAAAGCTTTATCACAGTGATCGTCTGCCCAGGTACTGATCTAGAGTCGGTCTTCATGATCTATCTTGAGATAACAGTGGTTCTTGTAAGGTAAGAAGACCTTATCTGACATCAGTTCCTCACACAAGTACTGAAGCCACAACTCTCATCGAGTGCTCCCCCCCCTCCTTCTCTCCCTCTCTGTATGCACATGGGTTGGGGCTGGATTGTCAGAGCTGCCCTGTCTCTAAATGCTTAATTGTGAAGTATTACATTCATTAACAGAATGTCAAACCCAAACACTCACAACAATATCCAGCTGTAGTTGCTACATGCACCCTCAGCTGAATGTCAAACGAAATGTGCTGGCCAAAAGACCATTGCCATAGCAACACAATGGTTTTTAGCATGGGGCTTAATAAAGTATTGAATTCAACAGACAGTGTATACAAATGCAAATACAAATACAGCTTAACATTTCAAATGTCCTGTGCAGCAGTTCTACATCTGTATCTTGTGTCAAGGAGATATGATTCATGCCTCAGAGACTTCACATCCCAGACCACCCATTCCCCTTTCTGGCACATTGCTTTACGATGGACGATGTCATTCGTTGAACAGGAATTAGGAAAAAAATCTCTGGGTTCAATTTGTATTCTTCACAAAGTCGCAACATGTGACACAGAGTTGAAATCAGACATTGCTTCATTGTAAGACAAGCCACAAGGGTTGAAAACTGCTGATCTAAAACACTTTATTTTGTGGTAAAATGGATAGTAAGTGCACTTATAAGGTCAGGAATGATCACTTATTGCAAGGAAAGGGTTGTATCTCGGGTGAATACATCTTCCTTAGTGGGGTCTGCCTCACATGACCTTGCAGATACAACATAAGAAGATACAGGTTAACCCTGAGTGAGTCAAACAAGTAGACATTTGGACGAAAGATCCATTCTATAAATGGATGGAAGTGATCACAAATGGACAACACACTTACAAGTTGTTTGTGAAACCATATTTCAGACTCTCTGTCTCAGCTTAAACTGTTACAAATAAAACGTAAACATCTGTTAATAAAATCAGAAGATCAGATGGTGTGTCTCTGTTGCTTCACGGGCAACACACAGTGTTATTTCATTGAGTCACACAAAAACTGTTAATATAATAAGAGCTACGTTTTTAAGTAGTGCAATTTAGAAAAATAAACAGATTATCCTTAAATATCTGGCCAAAAATGTCACAAACGCTCTGAAAATGTGTTGATTCAAACAGTTCAAGGAGAGTGGGCAGATGGTTACAGCACTTGTTTGGTCTCATGAAGATTCAACGCAGTGCACAAGAGGCTAACAAAACAACAAACTGCTGAGATCATCAGGAGAAAACGACTTTGTTCAAGTATGTGTGAAAAACATGCAAATACTTATCAGATCATTCCCAGAGGTCTTTGGTATGTTGATTCCCTTTCATCCAGTCATCCAAAAATAATGGTGGATTCATCTAAGGGACTCAAAACATAAAGAAACTGGAAGTTTGTCAAAGCAAAGAAGAGATGAGAGGAGAGGAGAAGAGAGCATATGATCAGATATACCAGCTATGTGAGAGAAAATATACAAAGAAATAAATGGTGTGTGTTCAACAGGGAAAAGACCTTTTCTTTTCTTAAGATGTATTTTATATTGCATCTAAAGTTGCTTTAGAGATTGTTTTTCGGGTAGAAAATAATCAGTAAAGCCCTTTGTCTTAATCATGATTTTAATAGCCATAGATGATCAGCAAAGGCTCTCATCACATTCACTGTGGAGTCAGTAAACACGACGAACAACGCTAAGGAGACGAGGCTTTGGCTTCCAATACACTATGGGTGTGAGTTGTCTGAAGAATACTGACTAAATTGTATTGCATAACAAATTAATCACGTGTGCAAACATGAGAAATAACCGGATTTGGTAAAAGACAAACTCACTGTGACGGAAAGATCTTGTTAAACAGAAGCTTTGTGGCCTATTTTAGTCTAGATTTTGATAACGTAAACTAAGACTTCAAGAACAACAACATGTTGACAACAAGTAAATGTGCCATTATCATCCAAATAAGATGGAGCACTGAATATTTTATTAACATTTAAATCACTATCAATGGATTAGTTTTGTATCGTTTGCCACTGGGGGCAGCATAACAGTGGCATATATTTTGGTAAACTAATTAATTGCTATTTATCACATATTTAATTCAGTCATATTACACATTAATATACAACACACTCTCACTCCCTAAGCGTCCAGGAGCGACGTTTGGTCAGTGTCCGTGGCGTCCAATTGTGACGCTCCGAGGCTCCTTCAGCGTCATAAAGGGACGCAAATAGCTTTCAACTGATTGCAATATATTCCCATTGGATAACGGAGAATTGTACACCCGGAAGTAAGTATTCCTCTTTTACAGTGATATCTGCACTACTCATCGACTAAAAAACACCAGATTATCCTTGTTAATTACACAACATTGATTGGTTTAAATTGTGTGCAATGCTTTTGTATTTTTCCCCTTCGATTCGGAGAAACAAATATTCTTTCGGAGTAAAGGATGGCAGAAGACACTACACTACCCAGAATCCCCAGCTATCGTTTGGACTACACCATGTGCTCTGTTTGATGTCATGTGATCTTCAAATTTCTCCCTGCAGAAAAAGAAAACATGGCCGAACTTCGTTTTATTCTCGGTGGAAAATGACTATTTTAAAGTTAGTTTGGCCATTAAAATGCGTTTTGATGTAATTTGATGCGAGAAATATGAGTTGTTATTTCAGATTATGTGTGCAGTGGATGTACATGATCTTTAGTTTGCTAGTTATTATGAAGATTACTTCAGGAAATCGCGACGTTTTCATTATTACCAAGGTGGTTGCTAGGGACGCTGCTATCGATATTATTTCTGTTATGTTGTGTAACTGTTTAATGGTGTTATCTTTATTGCTACCCCCTTACCCGTCAATGTATAGTGTCGGTCCACAGCCTAAACATATTAGTTTAACAAAATCCGCATCTAAAGATAGCCTACGTTATTTCCCCCCTGTGCAATTCCAGTCTCACATCTCAGAGCACATCGTCATTAACAAATACCGGAAACAGACCGAAAACATTTAAAAAAAATAAGATAATACTTTATTCCGAGTGTGCTTGCTTTTCTCTTTGAAAGTCATCACATAACGGCATTGTAATACACGGTTCGGCTGCATTAAATATTACATATCTGCCGTAGTTCTGTATTTATAGAGCCCTGATTAGAAGACCTCTAGACAAACATGAGGAACTGAAAACGTGACGTGGATCATAAATATTAAACAACATCTTACATTTTTTTTCACACAATACGTCTCCTTGCAGTATCAACACTAATTCGGCTCACTTTTATATTTGATCCAATTGGTAGATAGGCTGTATTTACACCATAAAGGTGCACAGCTGATATAAAGGGACACCTAGTGGTTAAAGCATGTTATTGAATTTCATTATTTGTATTATTAGATATTAATACGATCCCTATAAAGTATATTAATTACTCGTTATTCTCTACTAATAGTTAATTAAAGACTGTATATAATGACTATTTTGCACATCCCTTTCAAGATTTCAAGATTTTCTAAGGTTTATTGACACAACTGTGGTGTAGTTCTGCACTGAATGAAAAACTTGGGTCGCAGGTTCCTCAATAGTGCATTACAAGACATCTATCAATATGTGTGCATACCTCCAGCAATGTTAACTATGTTGAAGCACTTATTTTAACTGATATTATACATAATGTATTATACTCTTATAAGATGAATGTAGATATTTCATCTCCGGCCTTGTCAGGTATTGAACAATCAATAAATAAAGAACACAGAATTGTTGAATATAAAACACAGAATTTGTGTGATTATACTAAATGATTTTCAAATAAACACCACTGCATTACAACTGTTACACATGCTGATGTAACGCAAATGTTCCAACTTGGGATCAATAAAGTATATCTTATCTTAAGCTGATCGATGGCTACTGCCATATTTGCAAAATGTGCCTCTGAACCTTGACAAGTGCATGTTTCAGGCTTATCAATTAATGTAATGTAATGTTATCACAGGGGTCACACACACATAAGACCAGCTGTTAAATAAAGCTCTTCTGACCTTAGCTGGCATGTGGGTATATATATTAATACTGCCCATATTGGGCACAAGCAATTTTCACCCATTTATTAATTATATGTTTTAAATGTGAGTGTTTCCTGTCCCCTAAACCTCCAGGGATGTACACAGTTTAATACTGGCAACTTCTTTTTATGGGAAATACGAAAACGTCTTTTAAAACTACAACTCCCAGTAGAGACGTGCCATAGAGAACATGTTGCGAAACAGAATAGCCAGCATGTGTATAGTTCTGGGGACGGGGTGGGGGAGGGGGGACGCGGTGGACCCGTTCAAATCCAGTTTTGGACAGTCTGCCGTGGTTCCATCCCATTTCAAGTGCTGTTCGAGAATCGGCTTAACCCTCGGAGCACACTCTCCAATCACAGAGCTTGAGGACTATCAGAGGTTTGTCAAACAGAGCACATGGTGTAGTCCAAACGATAGCTGGGGATTCTGGGTAGTGTAGTGTCTTCTGCCATCCTTTACCCGAATCGAAGGGGAAAAATACAAAAGCATTGCACACAATTTAAACCAATCAATGTTGTGTAATTAACAAGGATAATCTGGTGTTTTTTAGTCGATGAGTAGTGCAGGTAGGTATCACTGTAAAATCAATCGACAGTAAGGGGAATACTTACTTCCGGGTGTACAATTCTCCGTTATCCAATGGGAATGGACGCTCATATTGCCTTTAAGGGCAGCCGACACAAACGAATGCCGTGCTTCCATGAGCGTCAAATCCCGACGCAGATGGGAATACATTGCAATCAGTTGAAAGCTATTTGCGTCCCTTTATGACGCTGAAGGAGCCTCGGAGCATCACAATTGGACGCCACGGACACTGACCAAACGTCGCTCCTAGACGCTTAGGGAGTGAGAGTGTGTTGTAATATGCCCCTATTACACCCCGTATTACAGCCATATTACTCCGTTGTTACACCATGTCACATGATTATTACACCCTTAATATACCCATGTTACACTGTCATTACACTGTTATTACACCGATTTTACACATGGACAAAGGCTGTCAAATGACCCCAGGATACAGAAACCATTTAAGGGATAATTTATAACCTCTAAATGTTCCATATTTTGCGCAGATAGTGGCTTACAGTGTTTGGTGCAAACGGGTTAATAAGAGCTTAACTTTATTCTCTTTATAAGGCCCATCTTTTTTCTCTCAATGAAAACCGCTAGTATGAAAGATACTCTATTTAAGATCAGCAATATATCAACTACAGAGAGGCATTATGGGAAGGGACAAAAGAGTCCATCCATAATGACAAAAATGGTCCTTTCCCCTTAATTTTGTACCCTCATTAAATCTGTTAATTCGCCATTTTCCTTACTTCAGCAGAAAATGTAAAGGTGAATAATGACACCTCCTTTGGCTGCAGAGTATTATAAAGGAGCTAACAAGACTTTAACTCATGATGACCCACATCACACTTTCTCCCAACTGAATCATACCCCCTTCTCCTCAAAGGACTTCTTTAAACAATGGTCTAAAGCTACACATATTTAGATGAACTTTATGTCTTTATGTCTTTATTAGGATCCCCATTAGCACTAGCATGAGCATTGGCTATTCTTCCTGGGGTCCTCACACACTCAAAACATATTTGATTTAGATTTAGGTAATACAAACCTTCCTTCTATTGTATGTCGTGTTTGATAGTTATGTTGTGCATATTGCGCTATAAATCTTTGTGATAATATATCTGGTGAGTGAGTCACTGTAATATTTCTGACAAAATTCAATAAAATATAAGTTGACCTCTGTCTGACAGTTAACCATTTCAGTGTCTCCAGCATTTCAGTGACTCTGGTTCTGTAGGAGCACTGCAGTGCACATCGTGCTGCCTTATTTTGTGCTACTTGTAGTTTGTTTAAATCTTTTTCAGCAGCACTAGACCATATAACCAAACAATAATCAAGCTGCGATCAACTTGTGATCTGTGGTATATTTGATGATGATTTTAAATGTACTTTTATATCACCATCTATGATGTGGAGTACAACAAAACCAAAGCATCTTAATGTACAATTCTACAGGTTTTTATCTGACAAACAATTCTCCTTTAAACCATATTTATTGCCAATGAGCCTTTCAAAAACAACACTTCCACCTCCAATTTGCCGTATCCACCATAGCAAAAGCAATGCGTGAGGTTAAGGCGCTCCTTGTCTTTAAATGGACCGGGACATTAAGCTCTGATTGGTTTCATTCAAGCAGCGCTGAACTACCTCTGCCCCTTGACCCAGATAATGCGCAGTTTACCGAGTTGGACACGCCCCAACATGCACGATTGGAACCATAACCGATTTAATGAGCCCTTCGAAGTTTCACTGTATCGTCCGTGTGTACCAAGACTTTCATGGCTTAATGTTTGAGATAAGCATTCTGGCAGCATCAACCACTTTATCAAATCAAATCAAGTTTTATTTATATAGCACATTTATAAACAATTTTTGGTCGAGCCAAAGTGCTGTACATATAATAAAAATAGCCTACAGTAGAGACACTTTACAGCAAATACAACAGCACAGATTGTTCAGAATATCAGTATGAGAAAAAAACGACACCCTCTATCCTTAGACCCTCACATCGTACAAGGAAAAACTTCCAGAGAAAACCCACAGTTTAAGGGGAAAAAACGGGAGAACCCTCAGGGAGAGCAACAGAGGAGGGATCCCTCTCCCAGGGCGGACAGACGTGCAATAGATGCCGTGTGTAAATCGAAGAGATAATACATTTTACAGCATATAGACCGAATGTTAGGAAATGCATGTGTCTGTAATAAGAAGATGAATCCAGCTACAATCCTGTGGAAGCCATCAGGGAAGCAGCATGGCGAGACCCAAGGCAGGACCGCAGAGACAGGTTCAGCCATGACCCGAAGTCCACGACTTAATCCAGAACTCGGGATAGAGGATCCAAGACACAGGACCACAGCAAGAGGATCAGCCTCGAATCCGGATCCCGGCATAGATATAGATACAAAACAAGAAAAAAGATTTGGCTGGGTTAATCGGAACAAGAGAATACACAGACAGAGACAGAGAGGGAAAAGGTCATTGGATAAAAGTTATTTTTGATAACCCTCTAGAAAGATCTCATGAACTTCCCCACTCAATCTATCAAGACCCGAGCAGTTCTATTAGAAGTCCAAGGTAAAGGCACAGGCCGGAGCATACCACTCATGGAATCCCTCACCATATAAACTCTGACCCCTCAAGTGTACAAGTGAAGAGACACCATGTGTCAGCTCCTTTTTAGAATAGTATTTTTTCTCTTCTCTGAGAAACAAGGGTATGAAGCCAGAAACAGAGGAAGAGAGGCACAACGTGACTACGTAAATGCACTCTCCTAAATATTAAACGAGTAAGAGGTGAAGAAACACAAAGCCAGAAATTGAAATGAAAAGGCACCATCATGCTTTAGACCAGGGGTGGGGATGGGGAACCTCCGGCCCCCGAGCCGTATACGGCCCGCGAGACCATTTGGTGTGGCCCTCGAGGTAATTTATAAACACACGCAAAAAATAAAAAAAATAAAGAAATCTAGACCGCAAAATAATTAAACAAGTGAGTGCCTGTTTTTCCTGGCCAAGGTCAGGGTCTTTGAACACAACACAAGCCTAACGCGTCATCAAGTGGTATATGTCTCGTCTGACAGGGGTGTAGTTCTGACGGGGAGCACCAGAACGCAGCTCCGCTCCGGCACTTCCAAAAATGGCAGTACCCATAAGGAGCCGTACACATGCTGCAGTTCTCATTCATAACACTCCGTTCGATGTCTCACTATGGGATGCGCCTCATCGCGGAGCAAACAGAAGCATCAATCTCATTACGCCAATCCTGATTGGCTGGTGATCTTGACGTCAGCGTCAGGGGAAATCACCCCCTATAAGTAGCTTGCGCCACAACGCATGCGTCATTCAAACACCTCTTCTCGCTTCAGAGCACATCTCTACAGTAGCCGGGCAAGCTTCACTGTCCACAGACTGAACCCAAATACCCATTTCGGTCGACGGGCGCTCGCCGACTACTCCTTCTGCTTCGCAGGAAGACGGTAGTACTAACGCTGTTAGTATTTTAAAAATCGACCTCGCCCTTCTCTTACCCGAGAAAGTAAGGTAGGTCTGATTTTTTAAGCTAGCAGCACACCTGTTGCTAGCTCGCTCCCTCTCTACCGACACCACGGTAGCGAGGACGTTTTTATTTTCTCTTCTCCATGGAGGGGAAAAGGATTAAAAAGGAGCATACTGTCACACCAGTCAGTATTCTCCGGGAATAAAAGACCCACACCATCCTTTTCTCCGTATTAAGGACAAGGTGGTAATACCTTTTTCTCCCGTCCCACCTGTCGAGAGCGGGCCCTCTCCACGCCACGAGGCGACCAGGATGGACGCCTCTCTCCCTCACACCAGAGGAGTCAGGGACTCGGTGGCTCGACTCTGCGGCTGCGGCTTGAAGATCTCGGGCACAGACACACACCAGGTCTGTTCGTCCTGCCTCGGGCTGGAACGTGCCCGAGGCGCTATCGACAACCCCGGCTCATGCGGACATTAAGACGTTAAGAGCCTCCGCCGACGGTCGGAACAGGACCCCCCCATGTCCATGGACCCGCCGACCGGCAGTCAAGACACGGGGGCGTCCGCCACAGAGAGTGAACCCCTCTTCGTGTCGGTCGCTCATTACCCGCTATGGCCACAGAACCAGAATCCCGCGCCCTGGCAGGCCGGGACCCGGTGACAACAAGACACTTTACCAAGCTGGGGCTCCCGGTTAGACCTCACCATGGTCTCACCCACGGAGGATGTCCTCGAGCTGGACTACGAGGAGGACGAAGAGGAGGACGCCCTGGCGTTCCTCCTGTCCGAGTCGGATGAACAAGAAGAGGACACCTTCATGTCATCGGCCCAGGCTGCAAAGCCTGGAGCGAGGGCTGCTCTCCTGGGCAATAGCACACAAGCTTCGCCCGGTCTGAGCATGGACCTGAAGGACGTGTGCAAACGCGCTGCGGTCAGACTCAACGTTCCGTGGCCTGAAATGGCCAAGGAGACCTCCAGGTCCCGCTACGAGGGGAAACACCTTCCCCAAGCAGCGGGCAAAAAGAGGCAACTCCTCCCGGTCTTCCCGGAAATGTTGGATGAAGTGTCGGTCTCGTGGAGAGACCGGCCGTTCAGCAACAAGGTCCCAATCTCCTCCCTAGACTGTGACGGGATGGAGAGGCTCGGCCTGCTCCGCATACCGCCCATGGAACCGCTGGTAGCGGTCACCAAGCAGGAACCCCACGCTGCCAGCAAAGTCGGACCGCTTTCAGTCTACAATGACTGAAAAGTCCTACAAAGCGGCAGCGCTGTCCGCCAGGGCCCTGAACGTGTCCTCGCTGCTAACCGCCTACCAAGCGGAGCTCTGCGAGGACCCGTCGGGTAGCCCTGGAGCAGCCACTCTGGACGAGATGGCAGCGGTCACGGACATTTGCCTAGAAGGGTCCAGCCGCTGCCTTCGCAGCAGCAGTCCTTCACCCAAGCTGTCTCGAACTCTGCTCGGTTTAAAGCACCGGACAAGCAGAGGTCGCAGCCCACCCCGAGTCCCCAGCCCAGGCTGGAGACAAGGGCAAGTTGGCCGAGAAAATCTCCGGTTCCGGCTGCAGCTCAGGCTCAGCCAACCCAGAATTTCGGCCAGCAGTCAAGGAAGAAGAAGCGAGCGGCGTGACAGCCCCTCCTTCTCCCCTCCGTGAATGTGTTCCCGCCGCCTCGAGAGATGCCTAAACACCATCCTCAGGTCCGCACAAACACATGTCACATGCTGATTGATTCCTCTGTCATAAAACATTTGCCGCTGACGCATCCAGGCTTCAGGCCGAGGGCGCAGCTCAAAAAAATGAAAAGAAAATCAATGAAGACAATAAACAGCCCATCAATTATTCCCCTTCTGAGAGCAGCTACGGCATCTCTCAAAAGGCGGATTACTGACGGGTCTGTGAAGGCACCACCGCCATGCGCACGTGCAGTGCCGGCTGGGGCTTTAATGGCACCACCGTCACGCGCATGCGCAGTGCCGGCTGGAGCCGTGAGCGTGACATCTCAGCTGGCAGATGTCGTGAGTATCTCACGACATCTGCCTGGGCTTCTCAAAACAGTTACACATTATCTGTTTTCACAAACCCAGAGAGAGTCAACCCATATTCTGGGTTTCTTTCTAGGAGAGAGAACCTCTCTCCTAGAAAGAAGGGTTTTATCTATAATGCCCGCCGAGCAGAGTCAGATTATGCAGACAAATGTCCTCGTAAAGCACCCGCTCAACATGGGTCTCATAATAAAACTAAACCCCGCGCGCCACGGCGTGCAGAGAGTATTGGTTATTATGTAATGCGTAGTGGCACGACACCCGACTTTTCTAGTACGGGACGCACCTACGGGTGCTGTCCTTTCATGGAAGGTGGTCACCACGGACGCATGTCAGACAGGCTTATAGGCAGTGGTGTAGTGGGCGTTGGACGCGGGGGTACGCCGTACCCCCACTTATTTGGAGCATGATCTTTTTTGTAATAGTCTAATAAATATAAAATCATTGCCAGTCTTATCAGTTGCAAGTGTGTATTTGTTGTAATAATGACAAAAACATAATACATTTCACAGTAATTATAATAAAAAATAAAAACGATTTCCTTTATGATTTATGATTAGTCATCACGCTCGTGACCCCGAGGCGAGCTGGGGGTGTGTCAGTGACACACCCACGGCCAGTTTACCGCCCGCCGATTTTGCGGCAGCTCTTTCCCTCAAGAACGCTAACGAAAAAGCTCTATAATGGCAGGCAAACATTTTTTACTTGACTTCTTTTCTAAAAAGAATATAATTCACAAGAAGAAAGAGTCTAGCAGCACCGAAGCTACAAGTGAAGCTGCTACTAGTACTACAGTACATCCTCAGAAGAGCCGCCTAAAGACGTGGATAATGCTAGCTAACGTGCACGTTAGCTGCGCTAGCAACGTTCCCCTGGCTAGCTCAAGCTCACCTTTCCCAGAGGTATGGACGGAGGAGATGTGACGGAGGAAACAAGAGACATACCCGTGTGTAATGTTGTTACATACTATTTGGTCCGGAGTTGTGGATACCCGGAATGTGATATGCGGGACACGGATTATTAGGTAGTACAGAGCGGGAATAAAGCACAGTTAACGATACTCGCTGTCTCCTGAGTTGTCTATAACAAAGCAAGATACACATACCAAATGACAACATGACAACACTACAACTGGCGACGAGGATACCGCAACACATCGCAGAATGAGGGAAGAGAAATAAAACATCCACAATTCTGGATAAGCGGTAAGCGAACTACGTTGGCTAACACATAAGGCTAACAAGCTAGCCAAGCCATCCACGGGACGCACCATGGCCAATCTCCCACATTTCCCGCAGTTTGATGTGCACACTGAACCCAGCTCTGTAGGCTCGAGGTGGAAAAGGTGGATTAAACGATTCACCAACTTCCTAGTGGCATTAGACATAAAGGAGGATACACAAAAACGTGCGCTAGTGCTGCACTATGCTGGATCAGACGTGTATGACATATTTGACACGCTGCCAGGAACGGGAGACGCTGGTGATTACGATACGGCCATAGCGAGCCTGCAAACCTATTTCTGCCCCAAAGTAAATCCTGAATATGAGATCTATATTTTCAGACAAGCCAGGCAAAATGACAGTGAAACATTGGATGCTTTCCACACGCGACTGAGACAGTTGGCATCAACATGTGACTTTACCGACGCTGATAAGGAAATAAAGTCACAGATTATTCTAAGCTGCAGTTCCGCACGCCTCCGCAGGGCGGCGCTAAAGGACAGCGACATGACACTTCAAAAACTACTGGATGCAGGCAGAGCTCAAGAACTGTCAGACAAACAAGCTGCAGGTATGGAGACAGGAAGATCACAAAAAGAATTCCCAGTGCATGCTGTACAAAAGAAAAGCTTCCAAAGTCATAAACAATTCAATAAATATAATAATGTGAAGCATGAATACAAAACCTGCAACAACTGTGGTGGACATGTTCCTCATGAGGGAGGACAAGCAAACTGCCCAGCAAAGGGGAAAGATTGTAAAGCATGTGGAAAATTAAATCATTTCCAAAGATGCTGCAGATCACAAAACAAAGATTATACCCCTAAAGCTGCAGAAAAACAACAAGATTACCGACCAAAATACAAAGTGCATCAAGTGCAGAAACAAACTGAGCAAAAGACACAGAGACCAGACACTCCAGACAGCTCAGCAGAAGATGACTATGTGTATGTTGTATGCACACTGCAAGACAAAGCAGGACACAAACGTACACAAATAAAAATTGTGGACACAGTAATACATGTTATTGTTGACTCTGGTGCGACAGTGAACATATTAGATGATGTTTCCTATGAAGAGCTAAAAGCCAGTTGTGAACTGCAACCATCTGCTGCCAAGATCTATCCTTATGGCTCATCCACTGCTCTTCCTTTGAGAGGAACATTTAAAGCTGCAGTCCATTCAACTACTTCCACAGTAAATGCAGTTACATTCTATGTGATACAGGGTGACCATGGCTCACTGCTGAGTCGAAAGACAGCAACAGAACTAGGACTTCTGAAAGTTGTAAACTCTATGTCCACAGAAATGCCTATTTCATCCCCAAACCAGCTCCTCCATGAGTACCAAGACATCTTTCAAGGCATAGGAAAACTCAAAGATTTTCAAGTGAAGCTACACATTGATGAGTCAGTGCAACCTGTGACACAGCCACACAGGAGGATTCCTTTCCACATGAGAAAAAGAGTGGAATCCGAATTAAACCAGCTACAGGAAAAAGGAGTCATCGAGAGAATCAGCGGCCCAACGCCATGGGTGTCTCCGATAGTTGCTACACCAAAACCAAAGAACTCTGACAAAGTTCGCATCTGTGTGGATATGCGCCTGCCGAACACAGCAATACAGCGAGAGCGCCACATCACACCAACTGTAGATGACCTCATCCACGACCTGAATGGAGCTGTAGTATTCTCCAAGCTGGATCTGAATGCTGGATACCATCAACTTGAGCTACATCCAGATTCAAGGTATATCACCACCTTCACTACACACACTGGCCTCTGGAGGTACACCAGACTGAACTTTGGCATTAACTCTGCTGCTGAAGTGTTCCAAAATGTCATTCAAGGAGTGCTACATGGTATCCCCAACGTCAGGAACATGAGTGATGACATCATTGTGTATGGGAAAACACAAGAAGAGCACAACAATAGCCTCAAAGCTGTTTTTCAGAGACTGAGGGAGAAAAATATCACACTCAATGCTGATAAATGTGAATACAGTAAACCAGAGCTTGAGTTCTTTGGCTATATTTTTTTCTGAAAAAGGCATATCTGCAGATCCTAAAAAGATCACTGCCATCAAGAACCTTCCTCCACCCCAAAACGCATCAGAGGTTCGCAGTCTGCTCGGGATGATAACATACTGCTCACGTTTCATTCATGACTATGCCACGATCTCTGAACCTTTACGTCAACTAACAAAAAAAGACACTACCTGGTCATGGGGACCACAACAACAGTCGGCAATGGAGAGGCTAAAATCAGAGCTGATGGAAAACACTACAATGGCTTACTTTGACCCAAGGAAGAAATCCAAACTACTGGTTGATGCCAGCCCTGTTGGTCTAGGTGCCATACTCAGCCAGCACAGCCCTGACAAAGAGGGTAATGACCACATTGTTGCATATGCCAGCCGAGCACTCACACCAGTGGAACAGCGCTATTCTCAAACAGAGAGAGAAGCTCTGGCAATGCTCTGGGCATGTGAACACTTCCACCTATATCTCTATGGGTCACACTTCACTGTTATCACAGATCACAAACCGCTTGAACTGATCTTCAACAACCCAAAAGCCACACCCCCAGCTCGGTTAGAACGCTGGCGGCTAAGACTACAACCATACAGCTACATTATCAAGTACAAAGCTGGAAAAGATAACCCTGCCGATTACATGTCCAGACATCCTATTGAGGGAAACATACCAAGCAGATCGTCTCGCATGGCTGAGGAATATGTCAACTTTGTCATTGACAATGCTGTTCCAAAGGCAATGACACTTGCAGAAGTTCAAACAGAAACAAAGAATGATCCTACATTATGTAAAGTGATGCATTTTTTGAGTGCAGGACACTGGAGACATGCACCACAGGACTCAGACTACACTGATTATCCAATGCTGAAAGCACTCTACCGCCTACGAAACGAACTGACAGTCAACGCTGGAGAGAATGTCATTCTCAGAGGAACACGACTTGTGCTACCTACCTCTCTCCAACGTAAGGCAATAAGCCTAGCCCATGACGGTCATCTTGGCATTGTTAAGACCAAACAACTGGTAAGGGAAAAGGTATGGTTTCCAGGCATAGATGAAATGGTGGAAAAGATGATAAAACACTGCATACCATGTCAAGCAGCAACCTCCCAGAATCAAATAGAACCACTTAATATGTCTGAACTTCCCAAAGGTCCATGGCCAAATGTTTCTATTGACTTTACAGGACCTTTCCCATCAGGTGATTACCTACTTGTGGTTATTGATGAGTATTCCAGGTTCCCCGAAGTTGAGATACTAAAGTCCACAGCAGCCACTACAGTGATTCCCAAACTGGACAGAATCTTCTCATCCTATGGTATCCCACATGTGGTGAAAACAGATAATGGACCTCCATTCAATGGACAGCCATTCAAAGATTTCAGCCACTATCTCGGATTCAAACACAGAAAAATAACACCGTATTGGCCGAGAGCTAATGCAGAAGCTGAACGCTTCATGAAAACATTGAAGAAAACAATAACAGCCACACACACTGAAGGAAAACCATGGAAACAGAACCTCTACAGTTTTCTTAGAAATTACCGTGCATCCCCACACGGTACTACACAGCTGACTCCAGCCGAGTTAATGTTTGGGAGAAAACTCAACACCACTCTCCCCGCTCTTCATGTGACTCAACATCATACACCTGACACCAAACTCCAAGATATTGATCAGCGTGCCAAGCAGCGCATGAAAGAGCATGCCGACCACAAAAACAGAGCTCGACCTTCTATCCTCAAACCAGGTGACATTGTGCTATGCCGTCAGAATATCAAAGGCAAGCTCATGACTCCTTATGGAAGCAAACCTTACACCATCGTGAAGATCAGAGGATCAATGGTGACAGCAGCTCGCCCAGGACATGAGATAACACGAAACTCCTCACACTTCAAACTGCTCCCACCTTCAGTTCCTATTGGATCTGACTCAGGAATGACTGACGAAGAGGATGATCTGGATCTACAACTTCCTGACCCACCAGATGAGGAAGCTCATCAGCTCCAAAACGAGAATATCAACCCTGAAGGTCCTGTTCCAATCAGATATTCAATCAGAACAAACAGGAGACCACCACAACGTCTCATTGCTGAAATATGACTTAAAGAAGTCAAGAGACTGCAGATAGTTGAACAATTACAAAAAGGACATTTTTGCTAGTGACAAAGAAGACTCAGTCATTTAAGTTAAAACAATGATATATTAATTTCTTTATTTGATTACTAAGAATAAGAGACCTTTCTTACTGCAATTCTTATTTACATTTCGTTAATATCAAAAGTCAATGTTCATCTGAAATAAGGGAGGGATGTAATGTTGTTACATACTATTTGGTCCGGAGTTGTGGATACCCGGAATGTGATATGCGGGACACGGATTATTAGGTAGTACAGAGCGGGAATAAAGCACAGTTAACGATACTCGCTGTCTCCTGAGTTGTCTATAACAAAGCAAGATACATATACCAAATGACAACATGACAACACTACACCGTGGATAGACTGCAAAGCTGGGAAACTGGGCTGCAAAGTTTGTTCATCCATATCTGATGTTTCAGTCTTCAAAACGCAAGGTGTGTGTGTGTGTGTGTGTGTGTGTGTGTGTATGTGTGTGTGTGTGTGTGTGTGTGTGTGAAAAAAGCAGCGCTGTCTGCTTATTTGCAATGTAGGCTAGGCCTAATCAGAATAATTTCCAGTCCAGATTCAATGTCTGCATTAGTAGGCTATATATATTTTTCGTTTTGTTTATTTAATAAGTTAATTTCAGGACAACTTTGGGAATTTTGTTTGTTTGTTATGAGTTTTAAATAGATTTTGAAAGTGGAGATAGAGAGAGAGAAAAGCAGCGCTGTCTGCTTAGTTGCAATACTGTAGTTTATGCAATTTAGGCCTATACATTGTTTATGTTATGTATGTGCCAGTGTGTCCATGGTTTGGAGTCTGTGTGTGTCTGTTGAGCACAGCGCCGTCTGATTTTTGCAGTACAGTAAGTAAAGTAGGACTAAGCATACCGGTAGTTTCTGTGGACCTGTCTGCCCATTTTGTGAGTGCACTGCGCGCGTGTGCACTTGTTTGGCATTGTTTGGGATGACCTAATTTAAAATAGCGTCCCTCCAGTAAAAAAATCCCCACTACACCACTGCTTATAGGGTATTTACGAAGGTCGCCCGGTGAGAGGTCTCTAGAGCAGAGACCTCCAGCGGGCGCACGTAAATCACCCGGAGCTTTTAGCGGTGGTCCCCACCCTAAAACGCTTCCTGCCTTCTCTCAGAGGACACCATGTCCTCATGAGGACAGACAACACGATATCGTGTATGAACCGCCAGGGGAGGTTGCGTTGTCTCCAGTCACACACACTGGCACACAAACTGATCCCTTGGAGCGGCAGACGTCTCCTCTCTCTGAGAGCGACACAGGTACCGGGAGTGATGCACCTCGGGACAGAACTACTGTCCAGAGGTGCACCACTCTATGCAGACTGGACTCCACATCCAAGGATCGTGAGTCCGCTGTGGGTGCGTTACGGCAGAGCCGCGTTAAATCTGTTCGCATAAAGAAAAAATGCTCAATGACAGCTGTTCTCTTTAATGCACGATTTAAACGCACTGTTAGGCGGGGACGCACTCGTACACGATTGACCTCCGGGTCCTCTGTATGCGTTCCCACCCCTGGCTCTGTTACCCCCAACTCTGGCCAGAGTGAAGGAGCAACGCCACACACTTATCCTGATGTTTCCGCCCTAGCCCGCAACATACGGGCTGGCGGAGATATATCAGCTGTTGTGCGGGCAGCCATGGCAGCCCCCACCACGCAGGGACAGATTGTCTCAGGCGGGGGGGCGATCCTTCACCCACACCCAGAGCGCGGGGCACTATGGGTCTGACCCGTGAGTGGTACAATCTGAATACAGTGGGACTCCCTCAGAAGGTGATAAACACTATTCAGAGTGCGAGAGCTTCCTCCACCAGGTCTCTTTACGACTGTAAGTGGAGGGTGTTTGAGGAGTGGTGCCTTCAAGAAGGACACATCTCTTTTCAATGTCCTGTCGGGGTGATTTTATCATTCCTACAGGACTTGATCGAAAAACACAGAGCTTTCTCTACGATCAAGGTGTACCTGGCTGCTATTGCTGCATGCCATGTGGGCTTTGAGGGTAAGACGGCTAGCCAACATCCTTTGGTCTGCCGTTTTATGAAGGGGCTCGCAGGCTCCTCCCTGTCTCCAGGTCGCTGGTGCCCTTATGGGACCTGGCAGTGGTTTTAAATGGGCTCAGAATGACCCCATTTCAACCCCTGGAAGGAGCTGACATGAAACATCTGTCACTCAAGACAGTGCTGTTACTGGCCCTGGCATCAGCCAAGCGGGTCAGTGATATTCATGCACTGTCTGTACATCCCTCATGCACTCAGTTCGCCCCAGGGCAAACGAGAGTGTTGTTGAAGCCCAACCCTGCCTTTACACCAAGGGTGGTTGGTTCGTGTACCCCGATTGACATTGAGGCATTTCCTCCGCCGCTGGTTTCGTCCGGGGAGCAGCAGCAGGATCTGTTGTGTCCAGTCCGGGCTTTACACACATATATGGACAGATCAAAAGAGCTTCGTCTTAATGACCAACTCTTCGTGTCCTGGGCTAACCCTCACAAGGGCAAGCCTGTTACTAAGCAACGGCTCTCCCACTGGATTGTGGAGGCAATTGCTTAGGGGCCCGTACAAGTCAGAGCTCGCAGGCACCCTCGGGTTTGCGAGTTCTCTGGACTCAGGGTCTGGCTGCATCCTGGGCTCTGTCCAGGATGTCTCCCATCCAAGACATTGGTGCAAGCGGTGAGCTGGTCCTCGCCGCTCACTTTTGTCCGCCTTTTAACAGTCTGGACGTTCTACTCCCAGTTTTGACTCAAGCAGTGCTGGGCACCTGGTTAAGTCGGAGCCCTACTTGTTAAAGTTCTGGTCGGTTTGGTGATTTTCGAGATAAGCTCGTCTGGCAATACGGGAGCTACAATATCCCATAGTGAGACATCGAACGGAGTGTTATGAATGAGAACTATAGGTTACTTACGTAACCCCAGGACTCAGAGTAACATGAAGTGAGATGTCTCACCAGACGACCCTCCGTGAAGCGAGAAGAGGTGCTTATTTTAAATGACGCATGCGTCGTGGCGCAAGCTACTTATAGGGGGTGATTTCCCCTGACGCTGACGTCAAGATCACCAGCCAATCAGGATTGGCGTAATGAGATTGATGCTTCTGTTTGCTCCGCGATGAGGCGCATCCTATAGTGAGACATCTCACTTCATGTTACACTGGGGAGTACTGGGGTTACGTAAGTAACCTATAGTTTTTGCGTGGCTGTGTCTTAGTTGAAAGCCCAGTGGCGATATGTTCATCTGTCATACTGATCATACAGTCAATAACTTTGTTGTTATTAGCATCTGGTTAGCTAGCTATGCTAACGAATATAAGAAGCTTTTTCTACAACCAGTGAGGTAAAGGCACATCTTTATATGAACATTATAGTTATAAAAAAAAATAACAGAATAAAGTAAACAGGTATAAAATACTATATGCCAGTAAAAAAAAAAGTTGTTATTAATAAACAAGAATACAGTTTGAAAGGGGAGTGATTTGTAAAATATCCATAAAGAAAAAGAAAATCTGCTTACAGTTCTGTTTCATATGGGTGTTGAGAGATGTATCCATAGATCTACTAATGTTGCTCTCAAAGTACACCAGATTGATGCTTTTAACTTCAACATTTAAAAAAAAATCTTCCCGGGGGACCATCCCCCCGGACCCCCCTAGAGGGGGTTAGGTCCCCCCCCCACTTAAATCATGTTCACATGGATAGGAGTCTAAATACATTTGCACACATCTTGTGTCCATATCTAGTCAATGGTAAAATATCTGGATTAAGAGGTTGCTTTTTCTTTGCACAGCATGAAAGAAAGGTGAAATTAATGGGCTGTGATTTTGGTATTTTTAAGCAGAGATCAATCATTTGTACGGCTCTCGGAGGATGTTGAAAACATTGAAATGGCCCTTGAGAAGAAAAAGGTTCCCCACCCCTGCTTTAGACCGTGCACTATAGATTGTGTAAATATGGTTTGAAGACAGAGACCTTGGTGTGGCCACTTGGCGGGAGCCCAGCTCTTAAAGAAGTCATCTTGAGAAAAAACAGCAGAATAAAAGTGAATGCTGACAGAGAGTGAAAAATATGAGGAAACATTTTGTTTATTTGCCCAATAAATGTCTGCATGCCATTGTTTGTGTGCATCAGTGAGCATTTAAGAATGAGAATAAAAGGCTGTCAGCTGACAGTTCTTTTGTAACTTAAAATTCTTGGCTGTATTTACCCTTTCTCTAAATGAATTACAAACATGTGCAGGATCCTTTGGGATTGTCTTCAACCAAGTATTTATCCCTCCAAAATACTTATTGTTAATGCGTTAGTAAACCACAGCACCAGACAAAATGGACACCAAGTAGGATTTTGTTTTATGGTTGAAATAACAGTATGCACATGCATGCACACTGAAGAGTACACATGGTTCCTTAAACAAAAACATCTCCTTCACAGTGTAGTTTATCTCACCGGGCAAACTCGTTTTGTTTGCCTAGCTGAGATGGCTTCTGATCTAAACACACACAACACACACACACATACACATACACATACACATACACATACACACAATGACGCAGCATGCAGTGATGTTGTGCTGCTCTCATTTTGTATTCAGTTTGGCTTATCAGGTCCAGCGGTTCAACAGAGGTTTAGAGACAGACTGCTGTGATTTGTTCACCTGATTATCTCTCCTCCCCAGACCGCTGATCTGTCCCATTGAGATGAGACAAATCGCAGAGAATTAGCCCTCGATTACACTCTGCAAGCAGGCTAGCCTCTCTTCATCTGTCATCCTCAATTAACCCCACAAGCAAATGTTTGAAGTGAAATACTGGATAGAGGGTTGTACTGAATATGATTCCCCCTCTCCGCCCACCTACACAGCAACCCTCTAATGTAGCTTCCAATGCAGTGTTCCCTCCAAGGGCATTGTGTTGGCGTAATTACAATCAAATTGGTGTATGATCAAAGTGTGTGTGTCAGCTCTGGAACATTACTAATAAATCACAGTAGCATGTTGCAAGCGCGACAGATGGGAGTTTGGCAAACAGATGTGAGATGTGTGTGGGGATGTGCTGCAGAGTGTGGGAATAAGTCTGTTGAAAATAAAGGTGGTCTTTTACAGATTTAGTTTAATTCTCACACACAAACATGCATGCATAAGGTGACGGTGGAACCTCAACGGTTGTTTGCAGGGGTGGTTCTAGGGGGGGGGGGGGCAGTGCCCCCCTAACACTTACTTTGGACTCCCCTGTGGTCCCCCAGAAAATGAAAAGTTTATGATTAAACCATTTCTTGCCTGACGGAATAGGCGGAACTAACGTTATTTGTCATTCTAGTCGGACCCATTAGAGCACATGTGTCAAATTCAAGGCCCGGGGGCCAAATCAGGCCCTTGGTGGATTTAATTTTGGCCCGCAGGATAATTTTTTATTACTATTAGATCTGATCCACCGGTATATTGCACACACACCTTCATTCAATCCTGAGGATTTCCTCAGCTCAGAGCCTGAGCCCAAACATTGATGAACTTGCACCCAAGATGAGATGCCAAGTATCTGGCTGGAACTAGCATCACAGAGCAGAAAACTGAGTTTCAATGGATGTTTCCTTCTGCACTTTTGTTCTTGCGACAACAAGGCATGTTTGGTTTTTTTCTTTCAGGGAAATTGTTTTTTTGAAGCTGTAATCATACACTGAACAAAAATATAAACGCAAAACTTTTTTTTTTGCTCCCATTTTTCATGAGATGAACTCAAAGATCTAAAACATTTTCTATATACACAAAATAACCATTTCTCTCAAATATTGTTCACAAATCTGAAAAAATCTGTGATAGTGAGCACTTCTCCTTTGCCGAGATAATCCATCCCACCTCACAGGTGTGGCATATCAAGATGCTGATTAGACAGCATGATTATTGCACAGGTGTGCCTTAGGCTGGCCACAATAAAAGGCCACTCTGAAACGTGCATTTTTGCTTTATTGGGGGGGTCTGGGGGGGGGTCCGAAAACCAGTCAGTATCTGGTGTGAGGGGTAGGGTTAGGGTAATGTTGTGAATCGAGTGGCCTGTGTTCGTCGTCCATAACATACGCCTGCCCATACCATAACCCCACCACCACCATGGGCCACTCGATTCACAACATTACCCTAACCCTACCCCTACCCCTCACACCAGATACTGACTGGTTTTCGGACCCCCCCAATAAAGCAAAAATGCACATTTCAGAGTGGCCTTTTATTGTGGCCAGCCTAAGGCACACCTGTGCAATAATCATGCTGTCTAATCAGCATCTTGATATGCCACACCTGTGAGGTGGGATGGATTATCTCGGCAAAGGAGAAGTGCTTACTATCACAGATTTGTTCAGATTTGTGAACAATATTTGAGAGAAATGGTTATTTTGTGTATGTAGAAAATGTTTTAGATCTTTGAGTTCATCTCATGAAAAATGGGGGAGTAGCATGAAATTGGCCCTTTTACATTGGCTCAATATTAGTCTTTATTTGCACTGTGTTCATTGTTGTGCCACTGTGCGGATGATAAGCAATCTGACCTGTGATATTACGGTGATTGTCTCAACAATTGGTATGCAGGGTGCTCGGATGCCGACAGGAAGGCTCTGCAGAGGGTCATTAACACAGCCCAGAGGATTATTGGCTGCCCTCTGCCCTCCCTGGAAGACATCATCAGCTCTCGCTGCCTCAGGAGGACCAGTTCCATCCTGAAGGACTCATCCCACCCAGCCCGTCATCTGTTCGACCTGCTACCCTCGGGCCGGCGCTACCGTTCACTGAAAGCCCGCAACTCCAAATTCACAGTTTCTTCCCATGGGCCATTACTACATTAAACACACACAAATAACTCCCCATATCCCCACTGTGCAATAATCATGATCTGTTTCTATGTATACACTGTAATATTTATCATATATATTTTATCATAATTCTATTTTATTCATTTATTTATTAATCCTGGTCATCTACATGACCATCCGAAGCTGTGTGCACTACTTGCTGGTCGGAACTGTCAGACCTTTTAATCTGTGTTTTAATATGTCTGTTTTTAAAGCACTCGCTGGAGCAGTGACTATAAATCTGCTCGTATTCTGTACAATGACAATAAAAGCTTTTGAATTTGAACATGTGCGTTCATGCAGGTGACGAGACAGAAACATCACTAAAAGGTTTGAATTGAAAAAAGTACTAGTGCATTCCTATTCATACTTACATAGATACAGCTAGAAGACTCACTGTTTTCTACTTGACTCCACTGTACTGTACCATAGGTGCTGTACTTTCTGTGTATCTGTTAGCTGCTGCTGATGCAAACTGAGTATATTCTGGTGTTGCAGGGTGACGAAAGCTTTCAACTGACTCAACAAAAGCCAAGTTGTCACTAAGCTAAGCAGCACACTTCTTGTATAAAAACCACACATTTAGAATTTCGAATTCACATTTTGATTTTCAGCCAATCTTACTGTCTGAACACAATCACACAATTCAAATCCCAAAATGTGACTTTGATGCTGAATTTCAGCCTCCTTGGGCCAACATAGTATGGTTACTAAAGGGGTTGTGACATAAACACAAAATGTAAAAGACAGACTTGTTATCATTTACCATTTCATTGGTGGGGTTTAGTGACTCTCAAAGATGCCAAAACAAGTATTGCTTTTGAGATCAATCTGAAGTCACTGCTGAGAATAGAGAAATCAACGTTATTGTTGTCAATGTGTAGGCCAGGATGGAGAGATACTGTGTGTAGGCCTGCACATTAAATGTAAGCTGATGGGAAGTAAAGAAACGTAAATGTGTGAATGTTGGATAGTCTCCACATAACAGCTTGTCAGAATAAATGCAGGTCTTTGAACTAACTGTGTGTGTGTGTGTGTGTGTGTGTGTGTGTGTGTGTGTGTGTGTGTGTGTGTGTGTGTGTGTGTGTGTGTGTGTGTGAGTCTGATGGTCAGCCCTGAGCAAACACAGGCAGAAGAGGAGATATGGCAGGGCGTGAATAATTTTACATTGCAATTTATATTTTATCTTCAAATAAACATACGCGTACTGTTTGCAGTAATGTTACACATTTTCAATGATTGAGACATGTTCCAACATATCGACAATGCTGAGGGCGGTGGTGGCGAAGTCCATAGGGACTTGGCTTGGCAACTAGAAGGTCACCAGTTCAAGTCCCGGAAAGACCAAGTGCTACCGAGGTGTCCCTGAGCAAGGCACCGTTCCCTACACTGCTCCCCGGGCGCCGTACATAATGGCAGCCCACTGCTCCTAACACAGGATGGGTCAAATGCAGAGAAACCGTTTCGTTACACCTGTACTGTGTAGTGACAGATACGTTGAATCTATCTGCTCTGGATATATGTCTTTAACTCTGCTGTTTTCAGTTCAGTGAAATTCAAGACGCACATAGGGAGAGATGCTTGTAATCAATCATCAAGATCAATAAACCTGGTGTCTGCCACCAGGTCTGAGTTTAATAGCATGATTATATATATTACAGAATGTTCTATGGTTTAGTGAACACATCAGAAAAACAATCTCCACAATAATACAATATGTATACAATAATGTGTGCACATTTAACTCAGCACATCTCTCCCACTCCGCAGTAATGGCTCATGATAACACCGTCACTATATTTCAGCACCCTAAACCGGAAAATAAACAAAGTGGTTTTATTAACTTCTTCCTCCTTTAAATAGTTGCAGAAGCAAGAGCGATGAAGGCCACACAGATGAAAGAAAGGTCAGTGATAATGATTTACTCTATGTCTACCAGATATATTACAACCCCCTGCTGCTTATTCTGAACACTGAAGTCCAGCCAGATATTCATTTAATAACACACACACACACACACACACACACACACACACACACACACACACACACACACACACACACACACACACACACACACACACACACACACACACACACACACACACACACACACACACACACACACACACACACACACACACACACACACACACACACACACACACACACACACACACACACACACACACAGTGGCTGCAGAAGCCAGATAGCCTTATTTAATGTGACATGTAATTCCAAACACATCGCAGGCAAATTATACAGACTGAGAGAGAGGGGGTGGTTAGGAGAGATGCAGTCCATGAGAGGAGAGACACGGCTTCCTGTCCTTCCTGCGTTTACTGCTTTGCCTCAAATACGGCCTTACCACTTGACTGTAGGACAGAGCTATGAGTTTGACACATTACGCCAATTAAGCAACTCTTTAAGAGCAAGCTATTAAGAGTAATTGTTGATGATGTGTCCGCCAGTCTGTGCATGTATTGCAGAATTATTTGTGAAATCAAGAAAGTATAAATTGTTAAGCTGAATAGATTTTTTTTAAAAGATCGCCTGAATCTTCCCCAAAATTGTACAATATTACGACTAAATGTTAAAAGAGATGAAGAAAGTATTTGCCATCCTTAAGACTTTGTCGTCATAGTCTATGGCAACTATATATATATAAGCAACCCTTCTTTGCCCTAGGTTCATAACTCTGGTTGTAATACAAATGTCTCAGAAACATGACTATATTTATTTGGATAAACTGTCAAAAGCTGCATTCAGCACCACAGACAACAATATTCAACTATTGAGTCGTTTTCTTTAACTTTCTGAACTACACCATGTTGTATTCAGCTGTCTGTTTATCCGAGAACCTCATTAATATTGAAGTATACTCATTTCTAAAGCATTAACTTAGCCTTCCCTGACTTCACCCTGGTGTCTTTCAAACTCTTCAAAGTGATTACAAGAGTATAAAACTGTCTTTTGTGATATCATCTTCTAATCGCTCCTGTCTGTTTCCTCTTTTGCGAATAATAAATAACAGAGTTATGTCTGTGTATTTCATCCCTCGCCCTCCAGAGCTTGGACAGGGAGGTGTGGACAGATTTAAAATGGCATCAAAATGAATGATGCATTTGCTACCTAGTGCAACATTACAGAGGTAGGAGGAAACGGCCTAACACAAAACACAGCGAGGGGTCACACAATTTTCACGCAGTTAAAACCATTTACAGTCCGATAGTCTTTGCTGTGATGTCTACGGAAATTAACACACAGAAAATGAACTATAAAATGTGCTCGACGATGGACAGCGAGTAAAATTACGTGAATGAACTCGGGGTTTAATGACACACTAGTATCATCTGTCTTGTGAGGCTAGGCAGAAATAAATACCAACTATGTCAAACAGGATATAATCATTGAGTCACACATATTCAGATACAACTAATTACACTGCAGCAAGCTCTTGACTTGAATAATGACTTTCAAAAAGGGAAAATCAATCTGGAAAGAAAGTTATAGCTCAGATGAGTGTATTGGAGATGCAGTGTGTCCTGCTTTTGCACAGAGACAGGGCTTCAATCATTGGGTTGTGCCACTGAGTTGTGTAAGCCAGATGGCACAACTGGTGTCCTTCCTGTGTTTCTGCAGGTAACATGCATCCGTCGCATCCTGGCAACAGCTGCCGCATCAGCTGGAAAGGGAGCGCTGGGATTCTGTGGGGAATATTCCACAGCTCTGTATCCATTAGGCGATATAGGAGCCATTTGGTAGGAGCTCAATCCCCTCCTTCATGGCACAGTTATTAGGCAGATTAGATTTGGAGATGTGACTGCATGGATTTGGTCGGATAGATGACTGGATTTCACAGTGTCTGGCTCGCACAGCTGCAGAGATGCTTTGATTAATATCTTCCCAAAAGGAAACTTCATTAACCTCAGCAACTGTGTGCTTTACTATCATGACCACACACTCAGCTTGGAGTTAAAAGCTAGAGGCTCTATGTTATTTATTGATGTAATATTCTGGGCTTTTATGGTATATGCTTTAAGTTTTACAGATGCATATGTGCCAGGAATTGAGATCATACCAGTGTGTGTGTGTGTGTGTGTGTGTGTGTGTGTGTGTGTGTGTGTGTGTGTGCGTGCGTGTGTGTGTGTGTGCGTGCGCGTGCAGGTGTGTGTAGTCATTATATGAAATAATGACTTTAGAAAAACCTCTAAATTCTAAATTGATGGGCTTAAGGTATTCGACAGGTGATGTTAATCATACTTTGGTGTTTAAATATATTGAATACATACTTTTTATTTTGCCAAATATTTCAAACACATTGTATTGCTATCCCATGTGGCCCAGATGAGTAGCTCACATGGGCCGTGAAACACATAAAATAATCATGTAAAACACTTTAAGAATGAGGTGGACTATTTGTCCACCTGACCTCCTGTCTGTCTCTATTTAGACTTTCTGTACTCTAACATGAATTACATACAACTTGAGTTTTGTGCACAATATGATACAAATAAGAATGAGAGAGATATAGATAAATACATTCCAACTTGTACAAAATAAATAAATAATATTATTTGCTTACTGTCCGTGCTTCTCTGGAGGCCCAACAAATAATATTTTCAGTAAATGCTGAGCTCAGCCTGAATCCTGTCCAGACTATATTTCCTTCCCTTTAGGTACCATTAAAAAAATAAAGAATACATAATTTAGTTTATTGATGGCCTGCATCTGTTGCAACAATTGAGGATTTAATTCAATAAATTCTTATTTTTCAATTTAAGTAAATTCTTCAGGTAACCAGACCTAGGGTGTAGTTTGTGAGGTATATGTGTTTTTAATATTTTGTAAACGTCACCGAATATCATCCATCTTTGAGGTTGGATACATATAAAAGGGTACAAACCACATCATGTCTGGAATAGATGTGGTTAAGTGCAAAGGTTTTTCTGAAAATAATTAGTAATTGTTTTACATGTTACAAAACACCCATCTACTCCATGTAAATTCATATTTTCATTAATAAAACGTTGCTGCCAAAACAATGGTATTAGTCATATGTGCCTTCTCCTAATTAGACTCAATCAGCGCCATATAGATAGAAGAGTTGCGACAGCGGAGGTCCAAAATGCTTGATCGTCACGTGGTTCAGGGAGACTCAATAATTCCCCGGAAGTTCGTGACGGGCCATTTGAATCACGATTTGAATGCATTAATACCAGGATAGAAATGCAATTTTTGGTAATTAGTGGTCAATAAAGGTTTTGAATTGGAATATTTATACAACATATCGATATGTGTATGTACTATGTAGTTACATAAATGTTTTGTTTTTTTTAAAGTAAAATGTGCCAATATTTGAGGATTAAGATAAGAACATAAGAAGTACTCTATTGATACCAATTGGGGAAATGTTTACGCTGCAGCAGCAAAAGACAAGGCATTGAACATTAGACAGTTAAAAGACTAGAATTATACAATCGAAAATGTAAACATCTACAAAAAGTAGAAAATATACATAGTGTGAACAGCTATCTTACCTGTTAACATATACATGTTAGGCTAATGTTGCCTTGGTTAAAGAGCCTGTTGTTTATTGCTTTGAATTCATTAAAACAAATATTATCTTCTTAAACCTGTGTGGTAGTCAGGAGCATCACATCCTAATGTTTATTGATATATTTAGAGGGAGGGGATGGGAAGGAAGGTTTCAAAATTCTGATTAGATGGATCAGAAATGGTAGAAACCACCATGAATTCTACCATTTTTTTAATTCATGGTGGTTTCTACCATTTCTTTAATTCATGGTGGTTTCAGTAATCCCATGGTAATTGAGGACATAAGTAATCTAAATGACTATGACTTTCAGAAAGGACAGGAGACCCACAATGATTGTCAACTGACAGCACAATGAGTCAAAGGACTAGCAGCAGCAGCAGCAGCAGCAGCAGCAGCAGCAGCAGCAGCAGCAGCATGATGATGATGATAAATGTGTTGTTTTAGGAACATCCATTGTAAATAAATGGAATTCAATAAACATTGAATAGCATATCATGCAGTTTGTCTGTGCCTTTTCCTCCGTGTTGTCCTGGCATATAGTCTCCCCCATGGTTTGCTGTGCTGCCTGGGGATGCTCCAAGCGCTCAGAGAAAGGAGTATGAATGTAAAGTTTCCCCACTGACACAGAGAGGAGGAAAGAATGGCTGGCTCAAGTCAGAAGGAGCAATTTAACTATCACAAAAGACAGCAACAACATATGTGAGGTAATCATATTTTTCACAAAACGAAGACCACACCATTGGGAAGCTTAATGTCTGTTTAATCAAAATAAGGAACAGGGAGAGGCTTGCAGAACTCTGGGAGTTGAGACTCAGGCTCAGGGTGAGGGTCTCATTGCAGGTCTTCAGGCTCCATTCAATCCCCCTGGGGTTCTTGTGCTGAAAGAGGGAGACAGGAGAAAGGGTTAGATACATCTAGCAACCTGTAGGATGGGAAATTGCTGACCTATTTTAAACTTACCTTGTGTTTTCACTCTCACTTAAGTCCCTTTGCCATCAATCCAAAATCAGCTGAGCTGCAACATTATACAGACAGGTAATAATCATCAGAATCACAAGGACATTATATGACTGCTAAAAACACTCACCCATAAATTACGTTTTTGTTTACTGTTTAGAAGTCTCAAATATCCACTCCAAATCCATATCAATAGCGATGTATCACAAAAATAGCTCTCTTCCTTATTATTGTGTAACGTGAACTATATTATACTAGCTTGAACTCCAAAATGGATATCCTCATTTCACCACCTCCACCCACTACAATCACACGCCCCAATGTTATATTTAACTAATATGTAACTCCCTCCACCCCGGATAAAAGCACGTTAAGAAGCCCCTTTTCTCTAATTCCACAACATTTGATTGAATTAACATTAGGAGAACGGATGAATAGGCTGTTTGTGGTTAACGTGTGTTGCTAACTTTATCCGGTATCCTAGCCTAATCTGTTATCTGTAAACGTTCCCTAAATATACTGATTTAGGGATAATCCACTAACATCCTTTAATACACATGTTAATTTGACTCAGATTTGCTGATAATATCCGCAATATAAAGCTTTAAACGTCTTCTTACCTTTAAAAGTCCAACACGAATGGTCTATTATGCTGCTACGCTGCATACTGCTATGCTGCTTCGTTTTCTAAGGAGGTACAACTAAAAAGATATCAAAGACTTAACAACAAATTATTCTACCGTTACTACCTGTGCCGTGACAGGGCTCAGAAAAACAACATGTGTTCAGGTGTTTTCACCTGGTCACACTCCGCTGATGTGGATTGACCTTTAGGAATAAACATAATTTGGTCCAAGGATTTTAGTCATAATGAAAAGCTGTTTCATAATTTCTGAATGAAGTTAATGTCAATTAAATATTTTCGTGAACCTTAAACACTTTGTGTGCAGCAAACAATCTGTAATTTGAGGGTGTTGTGCTGGGGGGGGGGGGGGCTTTCTGCAACGGGGATGGATATGTATCAATCGTAGTATGTATAAAACACATCATCCTGTCATCGATGGTAACACAATCACACTGAGATATTAATGTCACCAAAACACTTTGAGGTCTACAGCAATTCAATTAAACTGCATAATATCCAAAGAAAATCAATGCTCTTCTCGGCCATATCTTCTTATGGCTCAACAGGCACCAACACCACCTCTGTGTTTTACCCTCCAAACACAGATTTAAACTCAATGAACTTCTGCTTCTTTGAATTGAGTGGAATAGGATGAACTCAATCACTGTGTTTATTTAAAATGCTGGACCCTACAACCTGGACAATTATGCTATCATACCAACAGAGCATCACTAATATACACATTAGACAAACTAATATAGCCCACACAAATGTGAATAAATTAAAGTCCATATATCGCCAACCTCCATTTTAAGACCAATCAGAAGCACTGTTAACTCATATCAATGAATATGCCATTAATGTTCTTGATATACACTGAACAAAAATATAAATGCAACAGTTTTGTTTTTGCTCCCATTTTTCATGAGATGAACTCAAAGATCTAAAACATTTTCTATATACACAAAATAACCATTTATCTCAAATATTGTTCACAAATCTGAAAAAAATCTGTGATAGGGGGGATCCGAGGGGGGGTCCGAAAACCAGGCAGTATCTGGTGTGAGGGGTAGGGTTAGGGTCATGTTGTGAATCGAGTGGCCTGTGTTCATCGTCCATAACATACGCCTGCTCATACCATAACCCCACCACCACCATGGGCCACTCGATTCACAACATTACCCTAAACCTAACCCTACCCCTCACACCAGATACTGACTGGTTTTCGGACACCCCCAATAAAGCAAAACTGCACGTTTCAGAGTGGCCTTTTATTGTGGCCAGCCTAAGGCACACCTGTGCAATAATCATGCTGTCTAATCAGCATCTTGATATGCCACACCTGTGAGGTGGGATGGATTATCTCGGCAAAGGAGAAGTGCTCACTATCACAGATCTTTTCAGATTTGTGAACAATATTTGAGAGAAATGGTTATTTTGTGTATATAGAAAATGTTTTAGATCTTTGAGTTCATCTCATGAAAAATGGGAGCAAAAACAAAAGTGATGCATTTATATTTTTGTTCAGTGTAGTTAATCAGTTAGTGCAAAAAATGAATACAAACAATGAATAAAGTATATCATAATTTGTGTAAAGTCTAAGGCGACTTGTTTGTCGGACTAACAATCCAATCTAGATATTTAGTGTAGTATCAGTTAAGACACAAAAAAGCAGCAAATACAAATTAGAAAGTGCAACAGTGTCACGATCTGTCTGTGTTGTGTTTTGTTTTGTCTAGATCTGTATTTGGTTTCCTGTCTGTGTGTTCCCTCCTACCTGTTCCCTCCTACCTGTTTACTTGATTGTGTTCACCTGGTGCCCCTGTGTTTTCTCCTCCCTCCTCACCTGTCTCTTGTTTCGTTGATTAGTCTTGTGTGTATTTAAGTTCTGTTTTTGCTGTTTGTCATGGTTGGTTCGTTCTGTTACGGTTGAGTGAAGGAAGCAGGACCCAAATGCAGATAATGCTGAAAAATACCTTTATTTCAAGGATAACGGGCAAACAGAAGACTCCCCGGTGAACTCAGTCACAGACAAAAGACGAACCAACAATGACAGACAGAAAAAACAGAACTTAAATACACACAAGACTAATCAATGAAACAAGAGACAGGTGAGGAGGGAGGAGAAAACACAGGGGCAACAGGTGAACACAATCAAGTAAACAGGTAGGAGGGAACAGGTAGGAGGGAACACACACAGACAGGAAACCAAAGACAGATCTAGACAAGACAAAACACAACACAGACAGATCGTGACAAACAGAACAATGACTATCTACTCACAATACGTGCCAAACGTCTTATTTTTTACTGACTGATCGATTTATTACTTCAGCTCAACATCATTATCATTAAGCTGGTAATAGTGATATAGTAGAGTGGACGTGAAAGTGTTATTGGCAAGTGAGGTAAGGAAAGAGTGACCCTAAGCCTAAGGGGATCAAGCCTCCTCTGTGTGTGCTTCTAGAACAGTCTGTAGGATCTCCACTGAGGCTTTATGAGCCTAATCCAGCGGACTGGTGTCAGCTCTGTGCAACAACCTCTCTGAAGATGCTCTCTGGGCCTGGCTGAACTCATCTATAAAACGGGGAAGAAGACTGAGGAGGATGAATTTGACTTTAAAGAAAGCAGGAAGATGACAGGACATTGTCCCTTTGCGAAGACCAGGACGCCATGTTTCTTACTAGAGATAAGGAGAAGGATCCGCTATGTTGAGAAGCTAAGAGTAAATTCAAAGAAGTGGCGCTGACTTTGTTCTCTGATGATTTTGACATTGTGCGCTCTTAATTTGAAACACTAAAGGAGAGAAGAAGTGTGAAAAGAGCAGTTGTGATGTGGGATGTTGACAGGCTTCAGATTGGAAAAGGTCAGACGTTATCTGGGCTCAAAGGTAACATTTTATCCTAGGAGCAATTTATCCTCTATGGTCTCGTTTGCACTTCTGAAAGAAAATACTGTTCTGAAAGCAAAACTAGGGGAACACATTTAGGTCGGATAAGAAAAGATTATTACTTTCTCTATTTTTTCTGTAAACAAGGGAAAAGGAACTGCTTCAAGCTCTTTCAGATATTTATTAAGTGTCTGCAGTTATAACTAGAGATACAGTAAATATGCTGATTGCATAAGAGGTGACGTCATTTTCACTGACCTATCTTCATTGCTTTACTAAAACAATTAACTGAAGGGCACATTTGACACATTTTCTATAAAATAAAACTGGCTTTGTAATTGTTGGGAGGGGCGTCATTAAGACTCTTTACTCGAGTACCAGAAGTTGCAGTCACACTCACAGATTCAATATTATTATATGTGTTCAATACACAAAATTACATTCATTTATTGTATACCAACACTCAATTAGACCTACATTTAAAAAGGGGGCAAAGGGAATGTTAAAGTAAAGCTAAGTTGCCTTTTAGTCATTTAGGAGAGAAATTACCACAGTCTTAAAAACAGTAAACGTTTGTTTTTGTTTTTTAATGGCAATTTGAATATCTATTTAAGCAACCAACCTCTATTCATAACATTCCCTGCAAGAAGATATGTTAACTATCAACCACAACTAGCACACTATATCTTGTTTGTATGTTTTATCTAAAAACATAGCATAAAAAAGTTAAGTAGCTGTTTTAAGATTTGCTGAACTATTTCACTATAGGCACAGTCTCTCCCCGGAGTCTCTAACTCTTCCAATGGAAAAGGAGTATTTCCCAAAATGTTGAAACATTTCTGAACACGTGTTTTTTCATATGGTCCATTTGAAGCAAATACATACTTAAGTGGGGCATTATTTCACCAAGTGTAACACACACACACACACACACACACACACACACACACACACACACACTCACTCACTCACTCACTCACTCACTCACTCACTCACTCACAATCACAATGAAACACAGGGGCTGGAAGGTCAGCCAGAAACATGACATCCTGCCACCATCGAGCGCCATCTAAGTGGGGGGAGGGGCTATTAACTCTGATGAAAAGCAATCTTTTTAGTAAGCTTGTCGATGAATAACTGTTGGTCGTGTTGGATGTATACCAAGCTAGAGAAACAGACGTAAACACACCAACCACCAGTCCATCAAACTGTTCTGTATCCGGGCTGGAGGTGTTGAGCTGTCCATGGTTCTGAAATATAATGTGTGCAGGAATACACAAGACCAGCGGTTCCCACACACACACACACACACACACACACACACACACACACACACACACACACACACACACACACACACACACACACACACACACACACACACACACACACACACACACACACACACACACACACACACACACACACACACACACACACACACACACACACACACACACACACACACACACACACACACACACACACACTCTCTGCCCTGAGTGTTTCCCTCGGTGAACCCGCCTCTCCTGCTTAGATATGAGAGCTTTACAGTTTAAGCCAGTTATGTGCCGTATTGTTGTTCATGAGGAGGAAGATGAGGGTTAGGGAGGGAAGAGTCTTTGGTCTAGGAGCAAATGCAGGTCTTTTAATACATTTGCATACATATTCTAACTGAGAAGCTGAATGTTTGGCTAAGCTTTAAGCTTAAGTTCAAAATGCAATTACACAGCAATTCAAAACTCCACCTGTGCATCTGAGCCTGCATGAGCGCACATAAACCCCACCTGTAACTGTTAGCATCTGTGTGTGTGTTTTTTTTGTAAATGGGTAATATAGTATGAAATGTACCCCCATGAAGAAATACAGCATGCACACAAATCAAGAATACAAAAGTAAAGAAAGTGTCTATACGTGAAAAATATACAAGTCATGTTTTCTAAATCTAAATATTTTCCTTGGGAACTTTAGTCCTTTAAACTAATAATGTTGTCTTGAATCATCTTTGTCTAAACTGAAAATTGTGGTGCTGTACATTTCAAAAACATTCAGTGAAATATGAAACAAAATGTTAATTACAAAGTCTAACCATAAAGCTCCCCCGGTTCTCCCTCCAGATCTGACACAAATCATCTCAACTCAACAGTTCATTAACTTATTTTTTCTGAGCTTCAAAAGCGAAGTGTGGGACTATGGGTGTTTGGGTTTCTGAGCTGATGCTAATAAAGAATGTGGTTGGAAGCTACACAGCAGAGCTCTGAGTTGAGCCAATTTAGTTTTCACAGCATATGATGTGGCTACAAATACAATTTAAAACATATGCAATCGTCTGTGATTTATGATATCTAAAACGTCCTCTTTTAAAGTGCACTTTGACATTTATTTAAAATGATATCTCAGTGTGCTGGCAACAGATGTGCCTACTTCAATTTTAAAGCGACCAAAGAAAAGCATTTCTGCTCTCATGTGAAAAACGGCTGTTTCTGTTCCAGGTTTTATGAGAACACTTACTTTATAGGGCTGAATCATTAGCTATAGACATTTAACTTAACATAATGCCCCGCTGACAGGCTGGCCCAGTAAATCATGATGCAGTTGTACAATCACATTGAACAGCACACTGTTGTTGGAAATGGTGAAGAAATGGGAGAGCTACAGCTTCGCCCAAATAAATAATTGGGAACAATAATAACTAGAAACTGCATGTCACAAATGCATGGACAATAGTTGCTGACATGACATTAAGGTGAAAGACAAGTTAATGAGATCAAACCAAAATAAAAACTGTGCTCATTAGGGAGCAAACAAATGCTATTCACACACACACAAAGTGCACATCTTCCATTTGAAATTCTTCTAGAGAAGATACAGCCCGACCCATTTTGTAGACAAATCTGTCTTGTGTGTGTCTTTGAGGGGGAAATAAATCATTTATCAATCTGCTAGGTAGAATCAGCTCTGGGCGCTGCTGTCCATCACTCAAACCGCTGTCCGGCTGTCCAATTGAACGCAGACTGACAGTGATGACCCCGCCCACCTGGTCTGCTAGGTGACCTCTGAATCGTCCTGACAAGGTGATGGATATCGTTTGTCACAGGAAATGAAACATTTCCCTTCCAGACAGCAGGTGAGCTAACAGAATTTCAACTCTCGTAAATACTTCACTCTCTGCTACAAACGCCAGAAATGGCCAGAAGATAAGGGAAGACAAATCTCTTAGATTCACAGAGCTACTATTGATTAGCGGGATCAATCGGATGTCAAAGGGAGAGCAACAAGTCACAGGTTCCTCTAAAGAAGAGAGAACCAATTTAGCTCCGCACACAGATGCACACAAAGGCAGCTGCCACCAACCAGAAAACCATTTATTCTATCTCCAGGCCACAAAATGAACATTGTGTAGTCAGAAACTGTACTGCTTAAATGTTAGATCAACCATTAGTAAAGAAACGAAAAACACCACTTTCACAACAAACACAAACACAGAGAAAGCAGGCACTGTCTCCTAAACATTTCATGTTCTGCTCCCCACACCAATGAGAGCTACAAGCATTTAACTGACACACACACACACACACACACACACACACACACACACACACACACACACACACACACACACACACACACACACACACACACACACACACACACACACACACACACACACACACACACACACACACACACACACACACACACACACACACACACACACACACACACACACACACACACACACACACACACACACACACACACACACACACACACACACAATGAAACACAGGGGCTGGAAGGTCAGCCAGAAACATGACATCCTGCCACCATCGAGCGCCATCTAAGTGGGGGGAGGGGCTATTAACTCTGATGAAAAGCAATCTTTTTAGTAAGCTTGTCGATGAATAACTGTTGGTCGTGTTGGATGTATACCAAGCTAGAGAAACAGACGTAAACACACCAACCACCAGTCCATCAAACTGTTCTGTATCCGGGCTGGAGGTGTTGAGCTGTCCATGATTCTGAAATATAATGTGTGCAGGAATACACAAGACCAGCGGTTCCCAACCTTTTTCAACTCAAGGCCCACTTAAGAATCTAAAATGTTTTCGCGGCCCACATTCAACCATAACCAATACGGATTCTACATAAAGTTCTGATTGGTCGATTCAGAACATGTGACACGTTGTTAATCCAGTAGAACAGACCGCTGTCAAGGATTGTAATGACCGTTGCTAAGGAGGATCAAGAAAGGGAAAGGAAAAGAGGTTCAAATAAAAACAAATCTTAATAATGAAATGTTTCCACACAAAACATGTTTTGCAAATTATTTGGCGACCCACTTGCAATGCGTTCACGGCCCACAGGTTGGGATCCGCTGCACTAGACATTTCCTCTTTGATCCTTAGCTGACTGGGTATTTGTTCTTATTACTAACAGCTTACTTGAGAAATTCCCAGGAACCCCAGAAAGCTCCATTGGCTGTGTGTGTTTGTGGAGATATGAAGCTTTTCCACGGGTCTGCTCAAAAAGATAATACAGCCTCCCCCTTCTCTCTCTCTTTCCCCCTAGGCACCGAGCAATTGAACTCACTTATTACGGCTGAAGAGAAAGAGAAAGAAGGACAGACAGGAAACAAAACCAAATGAGGCCCAGAGAATTCAATTTAAGAGATTGAGAGACAGAGGTTGACACAAGAAAGAGGGAAAAGTAGATAGTGAGACAAACATTTCAAGAAAAGAATAGACAGAGGAAAAGTGAGAAAGAGAGCATGGGAGGAATAACATTAGTCGTAGTATTTCATCGAGGATTATTGAAGCATGAAACTATAGAGGAAAGAGCTGTAAGATTTAGAGGAGGAAAGAGGAAAAACACAAGAGGTGAGGAAAGGAGAATGATACCGTGGATGCTGAGCCAAGGCATCTGTGCTGGCTGGTAACAGGATGACAGAAGGTGTTTGTGAGCTTCTGTGAGTGTGTTCTGATTGGCTGGTTGTATACCAGACAAACCCCGGAGATCAAAGTCAAAAGTTGCTAGAACACACAATAAAACATGAGATTGAGCCAAGCAGCAAACCACAATCACAGATACACTGTTTGCTGATACAAAACTCACACATTCAGAATCTTTTCACAAATGTTGTTTTGCTGAGTTATGACTTTGAAAAGACGGGGGGAATTCTAAGACCGCTTAACACGGATAGACACCGCAAGAAAAGAGCTGTAGAGAACACACAGGAGGAAACTACACCTAGAGTTTCCCATCTCTTTTGTATCAAACCAGCACTTGTTCACAAACAAGCTTCTTCTACACAGAGATGAGGGGAGACTGCGGTCCATTTGGTCCAAATTGGGTTTCTCAGAAGTGCACACACAGGAATCACAGCGGCAACATACATTTCTGGAGTTTCTCCCTCCTAAAATGGGCAAACGCAGCAGAAGAACTTTTCTAATTACATTGCACAAATGATCTCAGCTGAGTGCAGTACCAGCTGCTCTGGGTGGGGACGTTTGAACTATTTCAGGCTGCGGCCACACGAGGACGAAAACGGCTAAACGCATAGGATTAACGCAAACACAATCGCAAAAAAGCTTCCGTCCACATGCAATAGTCATCCGGATAGTGTCTGTCCACACGAGACAGCTCCGTTTAGCTCCAACCGCTGGAGAAGCTGCAGTACATATGCCGAGCCTGTACGTGGCGCTGTAACTTCCTCCACAAAAGCAGCGAAGAAGCATGGTTGTCATGGTTGCCCTTCTGTTTATTCTCCGCGGTGGGGGCCGAGGGAACCGGGCAGAGTTTTTCGCCAGTCAGCGTTTATTAAAGTTTAAATCTTCCGACAAAATTATAAAAGTGTCGGTCAAAGGTCTTCTTTGTTATTTATTGAGCTTTAAAACAAATGAATAACGACTCTATATAATATAATAATAAAATACACGGAGCCTCTCTTTTTCCTCCCTCTCTTCTGACAGCGTCAGTGTCTGTCTCATGCAGCAGCTGATCCAGTAATGAGTGACCCGGCCGACAGTAAAAATAAACATATTTATAACTAGTTTAATAATAATAATAATAATAATAATAATTTCAATTTATATAGCGCCTTTCACGAAACCCAAGGACGCTTTACAATGGGAAGTAACAAAACAAAAGGTAATAATAAACATACAGAGCAATAGCAGGAAATAAGTGACTGTAAATTAGTTGAGGCCAAAGGCCTGAGTGAACAGATGGTGTTTGAGGTGTTTTTTGAAGGTGTCCAGAGTGTCTGCATTCCTGATTGCAGAGGGCAGAGAATTCCAGAGGGTGGGGGCTGCGACACTGAAGGCTCTGTTGCCAAATGTTTTCAGCTTGGAGCGCTGGATGGAGAGCAGCCCTTTGTCAGAGGACCGCAGGTGACGAGAAGGGGTGTAGGGCTGAAGGAGTTCAGAGATGTATGGAGGGGCTAGGGAGTGGAGAGATTTGTAGGTTAGCAGGAGGAGTTTGTACTGGATGCGTGTTTAGGGAGTTTGAGAGGTCATTAAAATAGCTAAGGGTGATGATCTGACTTGAAGTGTGTGTTTTGCTGCAGCGGGAGGAGCTGCAGGTGAGCAGAGCTGCGTGTCTCCGTCCTGTCAGATTAGACTTCACTCACGTTTATGTCCATATCGAGAGAAAGATAAATAATCTGAATTCAGTGTGCAGTTTACTTTGACGCGGGGGTGAGCAGCAGAGGTGGGGAGAGGCGGGGCTATTGCCTCATCATTATCAGAAAATGATCGTATAGGGCGTACACACAGAGCCGTTGGACCCCCCAGAGTGTTGCGTATGCCGTTCTATCCACCTTGGGACCCGTTATCGTTTCCTCGTTTAGTGCCGTATTCGGTCGTCCTCGTGTGGCCGAACGGTCTATATGACACTAAATAATAACGCAAACGACCGTTTTCGTCCTCGTGTGGCCGCAGCCTCAGGCTCATGCTATGAGCTGTGACAGATTGACCCAGCTCACTTTACTGCTAACAGCACAGCAGGCGGCCATACAAAGATTCTCCTCTACCTGAGAGCTCTACTTTACTTAAGTGTAATGGATCAATACCCTGGATAAACCTTACCTGGGCCACAGACCCTCATAATGCCTACTTTTTTAAAGAAGAGTGTATTTATCGGTACCATCCGACACTCTATTAGCACTGGACAACAAGGACACTTATGGCGCGTTTCCACTGCAGCGGGTAGCTCGCTTTAAGCACGCCGAGCCGTGCGGGGCCCGTTTTTGGTTGCGTTTCCACTTGGCCTAGTTTTGGCCCGGGGCTACTTTTTCACCTTTTTTCTGGCCCGACTAAATCGTGGTTCTAGGGCCAGGAACAACCAGGCCGCTGAGTAGGGCTGAGTATGCTAAACTAGAGAGAGAATCGCTGGCAAGGGGGCTACAACTACAACAAAATGAACATATTTGACCGTGATTTAATTATAATACACGTTTCAAAATGATGCCGACGTAACAACATACTGATACCGGTTAGTAAAAACCATGAATTAATGCTTTGACAAGTCTGCAGACAGACGGCAGGCGAAAAACCCTTTTAAAATGCGTGCTTTCTAAATGGAGCTTGGCTAAGCTAACGTTATATATGCTCCGACCGTCCACACTCACAACAACGGCCTATACAGACATAAATAAACCAGCGACTGTATTCGCCATGACACAGACAGTCTGTGGTTTGTACTTGTTTAACTTTTTGGTTAAAGTTTCTGTCTAGTTTCTGAACCAACCTGATCTCACCAGAATGCGTGACTCCACCACAATGCGTGGTGGAATCCCGCAACGTCCCGCAGTGAGCTTTTATTCTATACAACGTTTTTTAAATCTACTTTAATCTACGGATTTGGAACCCCCCCTATATCTTTGTCCAGGATAGTCACAACTTCACCAAAACCACACTGGTGCTTGCTGTCCCCCTCTAGTTTGTGCTCACAAAAGCATTTTACTCTGGGCCCAGCAGGTGAAAAACTAAAGAGGGGCTTCCAAATCTGGCAGCACCAACACCTGATCTGCCGGATTTTGAAGCCCCTCTTTAGTTTTTCACCTGCTGGGCCCAGAGTGAAATGCTTTGGTGAGCATAAACTAGAGGGGGACATGCAACACCGGTGTGATTGTGGTGAAGTTATGACTATCCTGGACAAAGTTGTAGGGGGGGGGGGGGGGGGGTGCCATATCTGGCAGGAGAAATACCTGCTCTGCTGAACATGTTATAGAGAACAGTGCAGATCTAAAATAAGGAACATTAATAGTGTGACCACAGATATAAGATCAATAATACACTTTATTTTAGGGCACCTTTCAAAGCATTCAATGTCACCTTAAAATACAATACAAAATAAAATATGAGTGGCATTACAATACAAACATGTGTTGAGTAGGAAACCACAGAGGAAAATTACATTCAAAGGAGCAATTCAAGTGAGTGAAGCCAGTTTGAACACATTATCTTTTAGGCTTGCTTGAAAATAACAGTGTCTGATATGATCATATGATCATTACTGTTATATCATTGCTTACTATTCGTGGTTATCAGACACTTAAACAACAGAGAAGGTTTTAACAAATAGGACTATACTGACAAATCACATATTATCCTGTCATTGTCTGTTCTGTAGGAAGGAGGAATATAACAGAGTGGGACTAGACACTCAAAAACTGAAGTTTGTTCCAATACGAAGATTGTGACTATCTGAAAAGTATCCTTAAAACGAGCCTCCTCGCAATTGTATGCACATTATTTATTCAGCCGTTTGCTGTTTAATCTGATGGGAAATATATCATTCAAAAGAGAGAGAAAAGCTTATTAAACGAGACGAACGCTCAATACAGGCGATGACGTCACGTTTGCGCGTCCCCGCGAACAGGGCTTCAATCTACGGCACAACACCGCCGGCTCTCTCACAAACTCCTGCACTGTGCGAAAGCAGACCGTTGCACACGCTCTCTGCCTCGCTCAATATCTCTCTCTCTCTCTCCCTTTCTCTCCATCGCTCAACCTTACTCCACCTCTCCACCCTGTGTGCGCTCCTCAAGTTTGGCAACCTAAAACCGCTCTGTTTCCGTAACGGAGCGTCCACACTACAGCTTCAAAAATAGCTTGGAGCTGGGCGTGTCTGGAGCTTGGGGATTTTATTCAAGCAATGCGACCAACAACCAATCACATGAATCTCCCGCCCCCGACATACAAAGCAAAACCCCCCGGGGATTTTATGCGAGCAATATATATATAAACTCCCCAAACAGGCGAAAACCTACCAGTTTCCCCCACTGTCTCTGCCACCTCCCTCCATGCCTGGTTCCTCCGGTTTGTATCCCGGTAGGTGAAGAGGGTCTGGTCATACAAAACCGGGTGATTGCTACGGCGATAGTTAGTTTCTCCTCCAACTTTTTTTGAAATATAGAAATGAACGGCGGGATATCTCTCCCAGCTTAGACGCGGTTTGATTGGCTACGGCTTGAGCTGTCAGATTTTCAGAAACGGGAATTGATTGGCTGGCGCTAGCTACTCCGGCGTCTCCGGTGTCAGAAGTTGAACATTGTTCAACTTCTGTCGCCGGAGACGCCTGAGACGGACCGCTCTGCTACCCACAATTCAGTTCGGCGAAAAAGCGAGGCTACGTGACGTCACCCCATTGAAAGTGAATGGGCAGATTGGAGCTTTCGACACTGTCGACGCTGTAGTGTAGACGGGCCGTAACAACAATTCACGAGCGCCCCCCCGTTGACAAGTCAGATTTCCCGGGAAATGTAAGTTTCGGGGTGGGCCCGCCCTGGTAAATCAAATGCCCGCCCAGAGACGTGTGTCTGCCGCCGGGTCTGCTTAGCACTCAGAGCTCACAGCTCTTCATATCTGTTCAGAACAACCTGATCTCACCAGAATGCGTGACTCCACCACGACTCCTTAACACCACAATGCGTGGTGGAGTCACGAACTTTGTTACATTTACGTGTCTGCACCACGCAAACAACCCCAATGTAAAGTGAATGAGGCTCCTTTGTCGTGGTGCACACACGCATTTCTACAACGTCCCGCAGTGAGCTTTTATTCTATACAATGTATTTTAAATCTACTTTATAGCTTGTAGTAACTCACGGGAGGCTTCTTTTATTTTATTTGTATTCATAATTATTTTTATTTTTCGTCAGAATGTAAAAATTACATTAATAACGAATTTTTGGTCTCAAAAAACAGTGCATTGTGTGCAATGCAACTGTGATTTTTATTAGATTAGTTCGTTTTTAAGGAAGGCCAGAGCTTCAGCTGTGTCAAATAGATTGTTCCCTTTAGTTAACGTTATTTAAAAGATAATGATCATGTCCCCTGTATTGTATTACGAGCGTCCATTCCCATTGGATAACGGAGAATTTTACACCCGGAAGTAAGTAGCATATTCTCCTTACTGTCGATTGATTTTACAGTGATATCTGCACTACTCATCGACTAAAAAACACCAGATTGTCCTTGTTAATTACACAACATTGATTGGTTTGAATTGTGAACAATGCTTTTGTATTTTCCCCCTTCGATTCGGAGAAATTTTTTTCTCCGAATCGAAGGGGGAAATTAAAGCAATTAAAGCGAGTGAAGCCAGTTTGAACACATTATCTTTTAGGCTTCATTGAAAATAACACAGTGTCTGATATGATCATATGATCATTACTGTTATATCATTGCTTACTATTTGTGGTTATCAGACACTTAAACAACAGAGAAGGTTTTAAGAAATAGGACTATACTGACAAATCACATATTATCCTGTCATTGTCTGTTCTGTAGGAAGGAGGAATATAACAGAGTGGGACTAGACACTCAAAGGAAGTTTATTCCAATACGAAGATTGTGACGGATCTGAAAAACGTGTCCTTAAAACGAGCCTCCTCGCAATTGTATGCACATTATTTATTCAGCCGTTTGCTGTTTAATCTGATATATCACTCAAAAGGGTGAAAAAAGATTAGAAAACGGCGAACGCTCAATACAGGCGATGACGTCACCTTTGCGCGTCCCCGCGAACAGGGCTTCAATCTGTCACTACCCGATCCGTCCCCCTGCCCGATCGGTTCTGCGCATGTGCGAGATGGTCCGCCATATTGGACAACTCCGGACGGCAACCCACGATGGACACTTGACACAGTGGCTTTTAGCAAAGCTCAAAAAGAAAAACCGAGAGAGATGAGTTATTGTTGTTACAACGTGACTTCACTATTATTTAACAACTCTTTTTATTGGGTTCTTTTATTTGGGGTTAAGTACATTGTCAGAATAAGTGAGGAATGAATTTAACTTCTGTTAGACAGCCATATGCCATACATGTTTGCACACATTCACAGTAAATATGTATTCAGTATGATAGCTGTCTAACAGAAGTTAAATCCATTTCTCACTTATTCTGACAATGTACTGAACCCCAAATAAAAGAACCCAATAAAAAGAGTTGTTAAATAATAGTGAAGTCACGTTGTAACAACAATAACTCATCTCTCTCTCGCCCATGACGCCGGGTCTGTGTTGTTTTTTGGGGCGCTCATTGAAGATGACGTCACGGCTCCGCCTACACTGCGTTACTATAGTAACTGCCCCAGTTCCTAAACTGTAATGGAAGCGCAGCATTAAAGTGAGCCGGGCCTAATAAGGTCTAACCAAACCGAGCGAGGCCTGCAGTGGAAACGCGCCATTACTGTAAAGGGAACCAATACATTAATAAACGCAACATGGACAAAACTCACGACTGAATCTATTTCGTGATCTGTCCTTGTGACTTTGTAGAGTACAATCTACGTTACGGTTTCATGTATTATATATGTAACTTAATGTATAAAATAGTTAGTTATTTCGACAGACTACAGTATGTATCTGCACTGTAAATGTATCTACCTCTCTCTCTTTGCTCTCCTGTGGCCTGTGTGTTGTAGACTGACCTTACAACAGATGGAGCGGTACCTCCACATGGGATTAGTAACTCAGTTTGTATGGAGATCTCCAGGTGTTATCGGTAGGTGCACCTGAAGACACTTTCACAGTGCATATAGCAACATATACTCTCTACTGATACTTACACGCTGCTTCTTAAGCATGATTTTAGGTCTAGAACCCCACTTGGCCACTGAGGGGATTACAATTGAGTCCTCAGCATTAAAATACAGCAAAGCGCATCAACTATAGGTGTTCGACAATCTGGTTTCTTATTTCATAACTTTGATCTTCATCTGCCTAAGGAACACCTTCAATGCACTGCCCCATTTATATCTAACTACTCACAGTGCATCTTGTCAAATGGGTCACCACGTTTAAACTTTTAGCAAATTCTATGCTTAGGAGTCACAAATCTTTAAAAAGTCCAACTCCTGTTGGCACAACAGTGAGATGAATTATGAATGCAGCCGGGTCCAGACTGATGAGCTCTGTCCATGGTGCTAAACCAGTGGCGAGCCGTGACTTTTATACCTAGGCCCTCTGACCCCCCTTCCCTCGAAAAAAAAGAAGAGATATTACGTCACAGCCATAGACTGTATATAAACACACAGTCACAGGTCACAGCCAGGGGCGGACTGGCCATCGGGACGTTCGGGACGAATCCCGGTGGGCCGGTACTGAAGTGGGCCGGTCGGACGATGTGGGCCGGCCGGTAACCGGCAGGGCTCGACATTAAATGGCCCGCTGGCCCGGAAGCATAACGTACTTTCCACTTGCCCGCTTGGGCCACTAAAAATATTGCTTTAAAAAATGTTTCCTGTGGTATTGGTATCTTGACTAGCAATTTAGTTAAATTGTTTCGTTTATCAACGCTACAACATAGCGTTCCGTGAGTCGGTTGTCGTTGTTGGGTGAAAAGCAAACTGTTTGCTGAGGAGCGCAGCGCGAGCAGGCTCCCGTGAGCGGGAGCGCGCTCCTTCACTACAGATTATCGCGTTACCTAACCATTCGCCAAATGTTTTTAATACCAGCGATAACCGGTCAAGCCGTGCAAAAAACAATCTTCAAATAAAAGAAAGTCACCGGAGGAGTTAAAGGAGAGTGACAGGGAGTATGAGAAGAAGAGGGAGAGAGTTGGCTTCTATAGAGTGACGCGTCCTAAAACCCTTTTATAATCTATCGATTAGATTTATTTAAGCCTAGCCTATTTAAAAGTAGGCTAGACATGTGGAGATTACGGCTGAACAAAACGTGCATTTATCAAACAGGTTTGTTTTCCACAGACCTTATTTCCAGCTATTTTTCCAAAACCCTGTGGAGAAATCCCGTTGCTTTTTGTCGAGGGAACCAGCAGCTTACTTCCTGGTTTTAGGACACGTCACTGGCTGCACCTCTCAATATGATGCCAATAATAAACAAGGTCTTCTGTCGGCTCTGTACATCAATGCCGACCTATGCTGACAAGTAAGTGAAAAGTAGACAATATAAAAGGTATTGGCGAAATGTCTCAGCAGTTTAGAATAATGAAGGTTCTAATCAAATCAATTACATGGCCATTACATGTCTAACTCCTAATGACAGGAAGGCAGAAAGTGCATTATACAAAATAATACTCATAATAGCAGACATTTTTGAACAATGACCACAATATCATTATTTTAATAAACCAAATATGAACAATTGAGGAAAATGAGAACTGATGATTCAAATGTTGTGGTACAAGTAGTAATGTAGTTACTGCATAAATTACTATTGCAACAAATATGTTCATTTTCTTCATTATTAGTCGATTTTTTTTTTTGGACGAATGCTCCGGGCCAGTGGTTACAATGGGACCAGTGATAATACAAGTCTGCGGTGGGCCGGCGCTACCGAAGTGGGCCGGTCGAGAGTCCCGGGCTGATTTGTAGTCCCAGTCCGCCCCTACAGCGTATACTTCAGCGGAATATCAAAACAGCGGCCCGGGGTGCAAAACGCATCAGTGACCCTCTACCACACAAAACAACACCATTTATATAAACACCCTCATGACAGGGCACCCACAGCCAAGTAACAATTACAAATGAATGGTAGGGTAGACATGTGGATATTATCCGTCTGAACAAAACGTGCATTTATCTAACAGGTTCGTTTCCCACAGACCTTATTTCGAGCTATTTTCCAAAACCCTATGGAGAAATCCCGTTGGTTTCTGTCCAGGGAATCCGAGCGAAGCTTACTTCCGGGTTTTAGGACCATTAGGACGCATCACTGCACCCCTTGCATAGACCTCACAGCGGGCGGAACTTGTCATAAAGTCCGCAAAAATAAAGCCCGCCCATTTAGAGGGAAGTTATGATTGGTCAATTGTACTGTAATTTGACATTACTCTCTCATTGAGTTACTATAGCGGGCCCTCTGTGAATGTAGAGAGGGACCAACAAGCTCTCCCGTCTTCACATAACTCGCAGAGACGGCATTTAAACCTTCACATTCCAACAGAAACTGAACAGGCAGATTCGAAGGATTTATTTCTTTGGAAATATTATTTTAAATACAATTAAATCAAGTTATTTTGGTAAAACTGATGAAAAATGTAACAACAAAAACATATAAAAAAAACATTTAAAAAAAAAAAGTTTTTTTTATTAAGGTTTTCAAATATTATTTTTTAGAATATCTTAGGCCCTCACAGAGGGCCTAGAGGGCCCTGACGGCTCGCCACTGTGCTAAACCCTTTTCATCCAGACATTAACTGTATAACGTGATGTAACTCAACATCGTCTTGAGTAAATGTGGCCATGATTGTCTCTACCTCCTACTGAGACCTCTTTTAGTATCCCTCAGAGTAAGATTTTCTCTCTGCAGGTATTTATGATGAAAGTGTAAAGTAGAGAAGCTGCTATATTCTCTGCAGGTATGATGAACTATACCAGTCTAATGATCATGCATTACAATCAGCAGAGCATCCAATCAGCCTTCCACTCACACTAGCTTCACACTTAGCTGTACTTAACCCACCAGTTTCCCTGAGGCAAGAAGTCCTACACTCACACACAACTCAGTTTGAAAGATCAGGCGAACCACATCAGGGGTCATTTAAATGAAGAGTGTGTGTGCATCTGTGCATCTGTGTGTGAGAACCATTACGTTTAACATGCCATCACAAATGATCCACGTTTATAAAAACAGAATCTCCTCACACTACGCTGTTCAGCAGCAGCAGAGACTCCCCTGCAATCACCCAATTACTGCGAGCCGCCCATTTAAAATAAACCGAACGAGAAATGGCACGCAGGGTTCCAGTGGCTTCTCTGCTGGTGAAAGCTGATACACTTAATTGCGAATTTTAGTTTATTATGACTCCCATGCATTAGCCAGCTATCTTTAACTGTGTGTTTTACACCCACTGTTGTTTTTATTGTTGGCAATATTAACCCTCGATTGTGTTACAGAATACACTATAATATGTTTTTAAAACTGAGCAGAAATGTAAGATATCACATTGAACTACAGGTGTATAGAGATGTTGGCCTGTGGACTGACATGGTTTGGAAGAAGAATGAAAGCTGTACCCGCTGAGCAAGTTAGTTAATGTTTCTCCTTACAAGTGTTTTTTTTAAAAAGTACATTTGAGAAGAACTGAATCAAAGCCCGCTGTTGCTTTAATGTGTTTTCTATTTCAAAGCCAAGAGATAAGAGAATTTTCCGCTGTTTCCCTTTATGTGTGTTTTTAAAGAACAACGCAGCTTTTCCAAGATTTAAGAAAGGTCAACGATAAGATTTCTTTGTATTCTTGATAGCATTGAGAGATAACAGCATTAGAGGGGATATGGCTTAAGATGCTTATAATAACACAGCCAATAACACGATGAGTTATCATAGGCAACCGCTGCTGTTGGGAATGCTAATGCCAACTCACACAGTGTTCTGTTACAGCCTGTGTAATTGGGTGAGAAGATGACTTGTTATTGAAGACTGATAATGAAGTTATATTTTGTTAAAGTACATAAGAATCGCCATGTGTCATAAAGAGAAGAAGATAATTACACAATTACACAGTCATCATGTGTAGGAGTCGTGTTTTTCTAGATTGAAATATTAGAGAGAGACTCTGCATGCTGTTTCTGGAGCAACCCTATCTCCTAAAAATTACGTTCCCACAGAACTAAACTGCATTCTCAATTACGTTTAGCTAGAAACTTATTTTCTCCCACGTTACGTTTGTTATGAACGTATCTCAAATACGTTTATTTTCTACATATCTTCTAGAAGCATATTTTCTTCCACGTTACATTTGTTATGAACGTATCTTAAATACGTTTATTTTCTACATATCTTTGCCATTTATTGTCTTGCTTATAATAATGATAATAGTTATTTATAAATATCATTTTAGAGCACACCTTTGAAATCGAGAATCGGGCTCGATATATGGTTAAATTAAAATCAGTAGGCGAGGCTGTAATTTCGCCAGCTGGTACTCTCATGAGCGAACATAATAGTTGTAACATGACAAAAAGCTGCTGTGTCGTTTATTGCACCTCAAACATTAAAACAAATCCAGAGTTACGTGTTTCTGTACTTCCTCTAAGAAGAAAGGACAGTAACAGAAGAGGTCTGTGGCTTCAGGCTTGATCGCCGTTCAAATGACAGCGTTGGTTTCCCCAAAAGTGGGCGGGGCTGTAAAGTGAAGTAGATTTTACTCTCATCTATTATTCAAAACCATTCTATTTATTCTAACGTAAATTACATGCCAGTGTTTTATCTTTTTATTTATTTGTTTTTATTTTAAATCGTATAATGTCGGACTTTTTTTCCGTCTGTGAGGAAAAGAAATGGGGCTTAGAGCCTCAAAATACTGAAATCTGTATTTTTTAAAATCTTTTCCTTCTAATTTATTATTCTTTTCTAAATAACACACTGTTATTTACTCAACAATAACACACAATTATCCTTGTTTTTATTTATTCATTTAATTCTATAATCTTGGGCTTTTTAGCCGTAAATAAAGTCACCGGAAACAGACGGGACATTTCGAGCGATACACACCACACACCCACCAAACTGATTACCCAAGATCCTCAGCTTGAAGCTTGTTGATTGGATGTTTTAGCCGCAATGCACGCTGGGATATAGTGTTAATAAGATATGATATCGGACAACGAAAAATAAAATAATACCTAATTCAGAGTGTGCTTGCTTTTCTCTTTGGAAGTCATCACATAACGGCATTGTAATACACGGTTCGGCTGCATTAAATATTACACATCTGCCGTAATTCTTTATTTATAGAGAGAGACAAACAGGAGAACTGCTGCCAAAACTGAATACTTGACGTGGATCATCAATATATCAACAATTAAACAACATCTTCAATTTCTTTTCACAAAATACGTCTCCTTGCAGTATCAATAGTAATTCGGCTGACTTTTATATTTGATCCAATTGGTATATAGGTTATATTTACACCATAACGGTGCACAGCTGATAGAAAAGGACTTGTAGTTTTTAAAGATATTACTGATTTTCTTTGAATATCAGAATGTAAATACTGAGTTGAGAGAATAGTCAGGGGATTTGGGTAATGGGAGACACATCTATGGAATCACAATTGCAATAGCTTACCATTAAATGACGGATAGCCTATGCCTTTCTGTCTGTGATGTTTTACAAATCAGATATTAATGTGTAGAAGTAAAACAAGAGAAATAGTAAAGCAATATCCTGTACAATTATGTAAAAACATGAATACAACTACACATATTCAGATGTTATACATACATAAGTGTCTACACTAATAATACAAAGTTATTATTAGTATGCTGTGTGTACCTAGCATGTTATTGAATTATTTTTGTTGAATAATGTTATTTGATTAAAACAATATTAAGAGTACATACTTTCATAGGGGGAAAGTAGAAGGTCAATGATAGAAATATAGAATATAAAAAGTCAAGAAGATACTGTAAGTGATCTCTACAATAAAACAGTTTAGTGCCGGATGTACACAGATATTAATAGGAGGAGGTGCAAAACAGAAAAACGAATTAACCTTTATCAACACATTAAAGAATACTTTAGGTTAAGGTCTTCTTTTAAACAAGAAAAAAGCTTTGGGGGTATCTATCTACAGATGAATATTAAGCCTGACAAAGTACTTAACGTCTAAAATATTGCTTTCCTGCAATGTTAACTATGTTGAAGCACTTATTTTAACTGATATTATACACATTAATTATACTCTTATGTATGTAGATAGAATAAGAAATGTGCAGAATATGACAGTTTAATGGTGGAGGTACACACATATTGATAGATGTCTGTTGAGGAACCTGCGACCCAAGTTGTGTATAAGATCAATACACCTTAGAAAATCTTGAAATCTTGAAAGGGATGTGCAAAATAGCCATTATACAGTTTTTAATTAACTATTAGTAGAGAATAACGAGTAATGAATATACTTTATAAAGATCTGCAGATAAATGTTTAGTCTTCTCAATCACCAACTATCAAATATCTCTCCTGATTGTTGGCACTTGACAATCACCTTCCCTGAATTTTACTCAGGTGTAACTAAAGTCTGCTTTAAGGGTTGTTTATATTCCACATCATTAATCAGAATCTGCAAAGTAACTCAAATAAGTGTAGTGGAGTAAAAATACCAGGTTAACCTCTGAATTGTAGTGGAGTCGAATTACAAAGTAACAATGAGCTGTCGTGTGGGTAAAATAATGCTGCCCATTATGGATACAAGCGATTTTCACCCATTTAGTAATTACATGTTTTAAATGTGTACACACCAATTTGTTTCCTATCGCCTAAACCTCCAGGGCTGTACACAGTTTAATACTGTCAACTTCTAAATTTGGGAAAAACGTCTTTTAAAATTACAATTCCCAGTAGAGACATGCCATAGAGAACATGTTGCGAAACACAATAGCCAGCATGTGTAGTTCTGGTGGGGCGTTCGAGTCCAGTTTTGAATAGTCTGCCGTGGTTTCGTTCCATTTCAAAGAGCTTGACGCTCGGCGTAACCTTGGCGCAACATCACGGGGTTTGTCAACGGGACTGTAGTCCCAAACGATAGCTGGGGATTATGGATAGTGTAGTGTCTTCGGCCATCCTAAATCTCGAAATGTTCCGTCTGTTTCTGGTGACTTTATTTACGGCTAAAAAGCATGCTAAAAAGCCCAAGATTATAGAATTAAACGAATAAATAAAAACAAGGAACTATTATGTTCTGCCTCGCTCATGAGAGTAACAGCTGGCGAAATTACAGCCTCGCCTACTGATTTTAATTTAACCATATATCGAGCCCGATTGTCGATTTCACAGGTGTGCTCTAAAATTATATTTATAAATGACTATTATCATTATTATAAGCAAGACAATAAATGGCAAAGATATGTAGAAAATAAACGTATTTAAGATACGTTCATAACGAACGTAACGTGGGAGTAAATACGTTTCTGGCTAAACGTAATTCAGAATGCAGTTTAGTTCTGTGGGAACGTAATTTTTAGGAGACAGGGTTGTCTGGAGAGAAGACAATCACACATCAGTCCAACTGGATCAATGTACTCACTGGCAAATAAAAGCCAATGTAGTAACAACAACAACAACAACAACAAATGCAAATCTTTCCACACTGGACTGTGAAGGTTCATTTGGCCTGGTCTGTATGCAAACATAAAAGACTGTTCAATGAGAGAGAACGAAAACACAAAGGATGGCAACAGGTAACAGAACCAAGGCTGGTGGCTGTCATAATAATTCAAGATAAAAGCAAGTTAAAGAAAGAGAGGAGATGGAAACACGGCAGAACACAACTAAAAGCCACATGTGAACTAACTTTAAAAGTCGCTTGTGACTCTTTATATTTAGCTCTTGTGTTTTGACACACTGAGGTCAACCATTGATTAAACTATGAAAGCTGCAGGACAACAGGCATACAACCTTCATGAAGTGGACTGCTTATTTTCACACATGCACACAAACAAGCACATGGCTGTCAGGCCGGAGCAAATAGGCCACAGTTTTTTAGATGTTGTTATTACATTATGTATTCCCTTTGGCAGCAAGAAGATTAAAAACATGTTATTCCCTTGTTGTCTTAAATATAGTTAAGTCTACCTCTAAACACACATCAAGACTAGTCAATGCCATATCCCCTGGTCTCCACTGAGTGCCAGCTACTTCCCTCTGCTAAGAGGTTCAGAGATCCCCATATTGAATTGTATAGATTTAAAGTATATATATCCCTGTGTCATTACAGCTTTTATTGTATTTGCAGATTTGAGCAGCTCTCTGTTGTTGAATGTTGTCTTTTTTTAGGCTGCACTTTGGAAGAAAAGCCCAAGACCAATTTGACCAAAGGGACGATAAAGGTAACGTTGAATCTGTTTGACAGCTCTCACTCAATCAGATTGACCTACAGCATGTCGCTTAGCCAATGACCCTGATCTTTTTCTGATAGCACCAAGCCTTGACCAAAGAACACTGAAGGTCATGTGATTTACTCCTAACGTCTAATACAACAACCTGTTCGGTGACACTAACCCTTGTCCATCTCTTATTCTTTTATATCCTTGTTTCTTCACACCCTTAGCTTCTCTCTTTCACTCCCCTCTTTACTTCCTAGCCTTATTTTCTTTGTACCTTTACTCTTTTTTTCCCTTCCTTTTTTTCATCAATCTCGCTGCAACTGTGCACATCAATAATCTAAACAAACTGAAGCATGGCTTGCATTTCTATAAACCTGCACCTGTGGCAGTCTTAATTTCTCACAACTCTTGTGATCTAGTCCTTCTTTACTCAACTGTTCCTCCCTTGATCTCGCCTTCACAGCCTCTCCCTCAGGCGCCTGGATGTAGCACCACTTGCTCGCCGTCCTTGAAGGCGTCCAGGTGGATGGCACTCAGCTCTGATTCATCCAGCAGGTGGGCAAAGTTAATCTCTGGTTGTGCACATCCAGCCAAGTGTGTTTAGGCAGTATGCTCGTGTCAAACATAGAAAAAGTAAGTAAACATTTGAGGAGCAGCGGAATAGTATAAATGACGGTGTGCCTGTGTGTTTAAGTGCGATGCATCATGTTGACATTAAAGGAAACAGATCGGTCGCTGTCAGCATCCCCAGCAGCTCTCAGGAGAATAGGAAGGAGAAGCTGTTTACCAGAAAAAAGGACTGTCAGATACGCACATGCAGGGCGGTGCGTCAGTCTCCACGCTGACGCGCTCAGTGTCACTAGAGAACACACACACTGGGGAGAGAAAAAGGGCGGATATCACTCATACTGTCACTGGAAATTGGTGGCAAACAGCTGGAAACAGCGAGGAGGAAAGACAAAACAGGAACCAGACAATGTAGGGAAAGAAGTAAAAGACACAAAGACGAAGGGCAGATATTGTGTGAGCTGTGATGGACTGAAGAACATCCTCAGCTAGGGTGCACCAGGTGGAAATCAAGAGGGAGGCATCCTGACGATTAAAGGCAAGTTTCCTACTGCCCATTACTATAACTGAAAAAAAGAGCTGGTGCAATACTGTGCAACCAACAATAAGCCAGATGATCAGACTACCTCCTCTGTGTCTCATTTTCATTTATGTTCTCCCTGCGAGGAGGCGCTGCATTTCACTGGCAAGGTCTTTCTTTTTGTGAAGTTTGTAACAAAGCTCGAAGCAAAAGCAGTGTAATCTTACTGAGCGAGCCAGAAGTCAAGTTCTTAGCAAACCAAGTAGATAATAGTGTTTTGATATTCCACAAGGATGTTTGGGTAGGAGGTGGTATACCAGCGTTTGTTCAAATATGACCCTGTTAGTGCGGGACACTGTGTTTCTGCATGCAATCTGTAATGAATTATTTCTTTCTATGGTTTTAGTTTTTCAGCAAAATCAGATAATGTCTCATAAGTCTCTGTCTCTCACCCCCACATTCAGATAAGCAAGCATCATCATCGGCTGTCACTCGTAGTCGAGTATGACTGTCCTCCTTCTTGGTCCTTGTGGGTCTTCAGTTGGGCGTAGAGGCCGATTCTGGTGATTATTCTTGACGCACACAGACTGGAGTGATTCAACTGTATTCCATGATTAGAGTTTAAAAATGTCAATTTCAGCCGTTGTTAAATGGTGGAGTCCAGGTAAAAGATAAGGAGAAGACATATAGCAACATTATCTGGCTAGCTATCAACACTGAAATGTCAACTTAAATCACAAGCCTGTCTGTGCTTCTGTGTGTGTGTTTTTGCGATTTTTTTGTGTAACAAGCTTTTTGGCGAGCATAGACAGATAACATTTCAGAGTGTTCTTCATATCCGCAGGTCTGGCGCAGTGAAGACATTATCTGCCTTCACCTCCTAAATATCATTCTTCCTCAGGCAGAGTCTGTAGCATGTTGCCCTTTTCCAACACACCCCCCTCTCAGTTCAGTCACTCTCTGATTCTGTCATGCCACTGTTGCCTCTGAGGACTTATTAATTGTTCTCCATATTGCCTGTCCATTTATCTCTCCTCCAACTGGCAATCCCTTTGTAGACAAGAGAGGCCACTTATTCCAATGCTACCTATCCCACCCTCTCTCAGATCATTAAACTGCACCTCTTGAGCACTCTCTCTCTCTTCTTTTATTTCTTCTTTTGATGGCCCGAGGATGCTCTGAGAGCTCCCTTTCTCATTTCTCTCTTCACTCCCTCTATAGCTTTAAAGTGTTGAAATTCATCTCCTGTTACTTTCAATACTCACTGTGTCCACAATCCAATTTCTCTTCTCCCGACTCCCACTCATCTCTCTTTGGGTTTCGCTGTGAGGGCCAAAGTGAGTGTAATGTGACTGTCTCTCTTCCCTGCCATGACCTGAACTGCTGTGGAAGGACTCCACGCTTTGTTTCAGACCAAGTAGTCCCAGTTCAAATTCTGAATACAATTCTCAAGAACAATCAAATGAGAGATCAGGAATGTTTTAGTGGAAAGCAGGTCCTATTAAGTCATACAACCAGCTGAAAACAACCATTATGGATACATAAAGCAAAAATAAACCTGTGGATTTGACTTAAAACCTCCCTGAATAGATACTGAAATGTTTTGAGACATGAAAGTAAATGAGAGAAAGAGTCAGGCAGGATGCAGCTCTGTCAGGATGTGTAATGTACTGTGAATCTCCTGTGTGCTCTCCAGATTGACAGGCAGTGATAAACTCCACCTGAGGCACAGCGCTGCGTCTAACCCAGACTCTTATAACACACTTTTTAATACATGCTCTCAACTCAGATACACACACACACACACACACACACACACACACACACACACACACACACACACACACACACACACACACACACACACACACACACACACACACACACACACACACACACACACACACACACACACACACACACACACACACACACACACACACACACACAGTTGATTGAACGTTAATAATTCAACTGAAAAACCAAAAATAAAAAATTAATAAAAAAAACAAAGTAATAATAATTAAAAAGTAATCGTTTTATTTTGATTACATTGTTTTCATAATCGTTGCAAGCCATAATCGTAATTGCGATTAAAATACGATTAATTGAGCAGCCCTAACACGCACGCACGCACGCACGCACACACACACGCACGCACGCACACAGCACCTTTCAGCAGACATTAGATTGAGGGGATGCTCACAAACATTTTGGGCTGGTGAAATCAATAGGTCATGGAGGAAACACTTTTTTGTTGGATCTTACTTATTGGTAATACTCTGTGTGTACCTCGTCTTCAGCCCAAGTACCAGCAGAATGCAAGATCTCCCACTGTGAGCTGTTAAGACTTCCTGTCAATCATAAATCTAATACTTCAATTTTAATATTTGAGTGTTTTCAGGCTGAGGATACATTTTATTTTTACAGCCTATTTCTCGGGAATATTGAATACATGGTGGGTAGTAATTGTAACCTGGGCTCCAATTCTATTTACACTTTGACTTTTCATTCTGTACTTCTTTGTATTTTATTGAGGCATTTCACAAATATGTTTCCACATCTGTTTGGGGAAAACGTCTACACGTACCCAGGAGGAAGTGATAGTAGGAAGCCAGGCAGACATTCAGTGTGCTCCTCTCAGGATAAGCGATCGATCAGCTGCAGGTCAGATATGAGAAACTGGTTTATGGCTGGAAATTACCTTCTTTTCTTCTGCTTCCTGTCTCCATCTATCCAACCGTCTGCCCAGCTCCCTCGCTCCACATCTTTTGTCTGTTGTCTCAGATCGAAGGAGAATCCTGCGGCACAGAGCTGACAAAACCCAACACACACACACACACACACACACACACGCACGCACGCACGCACGCACGCACGCACGCACGCACGCACGCACGCACACACACACACACACACACACACACACACACACACACACACACACACACACACACACATCACTTCAGGGGATATTACATTGACTTACATGCATTTCCTGGAGACTTATCCTAACCTTAACCATAACCAACACATGCCTAACCCTAACCCTTACCCTTACCCTAATCCTAAACCTAACCAAGTCTTCACCCTAAAATGAATGATTCCCCTCATGGGGACCTCCAATTTGTCCCCATAAGGGAAGCCAGTCCCCACACGTGACTATGTAAACAGATTTAGTTCCCCACAAGTATAGTAATGCTAGACCACACACACACACACACACACACGCACGCACACACACACACACACACACACACACACACACACACACACACACACACACACACACACACACACACACACACACACACACACACACACACACACACACACACACACACACACACACACACACACACACACACACACACACACACACACACACACACACACACACACACACACACACACACACACACACACACACACACACACACACACAGGGAAAGTGCTATGCACACTCATAGAGTACATACAGTGTGTAAAAACATCAATAAAAGATGAGGACAAATTCCTCTCTAAAACATCTGATTTAATTCAATATACCGCTCATCTTCTCTCCCTCCTGTCTATTTCTTTAACTGCAGCGCCATTTTCAACCCTACAAGTTCCTCTTATCATTTATAGTTATTTTTTTAAGGTAACTCTACTGAGTGAATTGTCTTTATATAACTGGTGACAGCATGGCTCTCCTGCAGCTGGAAGAAAGACAAGGGAGAAAATAGGATTGAAAAGACACTGCAGTGCAACAGGTGTCTGTATTTAAGATTCAACACCTTTTCCTAAATTCATCAAAATCTATTTTTTGGAGTTTGGAGGTTATTCAAGAGAGCAAAATGTTTTTTGGTGACTCATTAAACAGATGCAACTCCATGAAATGTGAATCACTTGCTTGCTGTTGCAACAGAGGCTCCATGTTATGGTAACATGAAACTTGATTCAATGCAATGCCAGACAATTTAAAAATAAATAAATCAGAATAATTATCTCAAAGGAACGAATGAAAGAGGAAGTGTAAAGACTGATATTACGTGGAAACAAAGCCTTGGTGGAGGTCAGACTGAGTGACAGGTGAATACAGGAATCAGATATCAGCAGGACAGCTAACAATGTTCCTCGCAGTGCAAACAGAGTTCATGTGTTTGGTATAACTCACTTGTATGTTTCAGGCAGGTCCTGATGTGCTGCAGCTTTGTTTTCCCATGACAGTTTACGAGTTCCGCCGGGGGGGTGACGGATACGGACGTGGCAGCTATCGCCGGAACACAGGGGATCAACGCTGTCACACACATCTTCCTGAGAGGCAACAAATCTACATTTAGTTGAAATATGTAAAAAAACAAAACACAGAATTTGTGTAAGGCAGTGGGTGTAGTCAACCTTTCTTTTCATGTTTTTTTATGCTGAATAGGTTTTATTGTTCGCTCACAAACTAGCAATCAGCAGGACAAAACACAACATTTCTTTGCAGGTGCCGTGTCACAATCATTTTCAAAATCTCTAAAAACTTTTCAAACTACTACTGTTATTTAGCATGGTCCCAAGTTCAGGTATCAAACTTAGTAGTTGCCAATTTATTCCGCAAACACGCTAATTAGTACAAGAAAATGACTAGCTTTGAAGATGAAGTAATTGGTACAAACATATATCTTTCGACAAGGGATTCCTCAAAAGTTAAGCAATAAATGAATGGGTGGAATTATGTGTTACAACTCAATGATAAAAGCATTTTTGGCTGTGCGAGTGTGTGTGTGTGTGTGTGTGTGTGTGTGTGTGTGTGTGTGTGTGTGTGTGTACCTCTGCAGCAGTTGAGACGAATGTTTAATTACATGGGTTCAAAGACTCTACATTATAAGAGAGCAGGCAGAATTGAGGGGAGCGGGACCATAATCCATCCTCCTGTGAGCTCTCTGTGGCTGTCACACGATGTTGCAAGGACACATTTAATTTAGTCCGGGGATTTAGCCCATTCAGTGGCTGACTTTGCTTTGTGAGCGGCCATTTCCCTTTGGCTGATGCAAGCCAATGACGAGAGTTAAAGGATCCAAACCCATTCACCTTTGCAGCTCCAATTTAAACATCTAATTAACTTTCAAAAACGGCAAAAGACTTTCATGGACTAATGAGTTCCCATCAGCCTCTGTGACAATGTGGGCTATTGGACCACACATGTACATTGTACTGCTGCAATTACACTTGTGGTAATAACACTGAAACTCTAAATTACTGCTCTTTGGAGAACAGCACACAAACAGCACTTGACAAATAAGCAGAGAGCATCACGACAACTAATACAAAATGGGACAATTAATGTGTTTGTTTTTCCGGTGCAGAAGACCATTTTAATGGCCGGGGAGAGAAATACACGTAGCTGGTGAGTCTGTAATATTTCCACCTAGCATATAAAACTCTGGATGACAGTTCACAGGTTTGAATCCAAGACCTTTTGTGGAAAAACTGCAAAACAAATCTCTTGAAGAATCTCTAAAGACAGAAACTCAAAATAACCTTCCTTCCTGTAAAGCCCTGAGACATCCCTATTGTGTGGACAGCTTTCTGGTCAGAAGGGAAGGCTTCACAACACCTGTCTCCTTCCGCCGGCGCCCACACTAACCACAGATTGTTGTTGTTATCTCAGCATGCACCACGCGGGGAGTGGAAGAGCAAAAATAGATAAGACCACTGAAGTTGTCTGCACCAAACAAAGTGGGTGAATGGGTGAAGATCGCTCTGCATTTAAAACTGACTTCGTTTCAGATGGTGTAATATCAAAGAAGAGGGATGGGGTAGAGGGGAAGCTACACCTTGTTCCTACTTCCTCATCAATCTCACAACCACGTCATGGAGAAACATGACAAAAACATCCAGACATGTCTGGAGAGAGTGAGCTATTAAATGTCAGAGGAAATGAAAGGATAATATCAGAAATGAAACTCTGTCTGTAAAGTTGAGTCCGTCAGACAGAGAGTGATTGAGGAGAGAGTGGATCATGGGCGTCACAGCCATTATCTCTGCAGTCCTGCCTTGGGTCTCGTCATGCTGCTTTCCACAGGATTGTAGCTGGATTCATCTTCTTATTACAGACACATGCATTTCCTAACATTCGGTCTATATGCTGTAAAATGTATTATCTCTTCGATTTACACACGGCATCTATTGCACGTCTGTCCGTCCTGGGAGAGGGATCCCTCCTCTGTTGCTCTCCCTGAGGTTTCTCCCTTTTTCCCTTTAAACTGTGGGTTTTCTCTGGAAGTTTTTCCTTGTACGATGTGAGGGTCTAAGGATAGAGGGTGTCGTTTTTCTCACACTGATATTCTGAACAAATCTGTGCTGTTGTATTTGCTGTAAAGTGTCTCTACTGTAGGCTATTTTTATTATATGTACAGCACTTTGCTCGACCAAAAATCGTTTATAAATGTGCTATATAAATAAAACTTGATTTGATTTGATTTGATTTGATTATATGAGGGTGGGACAAGTCCCCCCCACTTTTTGAAATGATTAGTTTAGACCCCCCCACTTTCACCATGTAGAAAATCCGTGAATCGGTCTATCCACTCGCCGCACTTTGTAGAGCGCTGTGTCAGTGCTTCACTATCAAATCCATTCCACTTGCTTATTGAGAGAATGCCCAAATCAATGAAACTCCGTACCATGTATTCACTGCTACTTTGTACCAAGGCAGATTCTGCCATAGCGCGCATGTTCAAGGAGTGTTGCCATAGTTGGACAGCTCAGATCTGTTGTATGAAGCGATGCCGGTAGCACGGCCCGTACACACTACAGGCGTCAAAAAAGCTTGAAGCTGGGCGTGTCTGAGGCTTGGCGATTTCTCGCATCCAAGGCGACCAACAACCAATCAGGAATCTCCCGCCCGCCCCCGGCATACAAAGCAAAAAAAAGCCCGGCTCTTCTTCACTATTGCCAAAATGGATGCCGGTTTTGTAGCAACGGTAGCGTTGGTTTATTCAATGTCTCGCAGGAGGCCACGTATAGTGCGTCGCTGTTGGGTACATCCGATACTCAGAAAACGTCTGCAACGGGGGGAATAGCACGTTCTTGTCCAAGAGCTCCGCCTGGATGGTGTACTGTTTCAGCAGTACTTCAGGATGAGCAAAGACGCGTTCGACGAGTTGCTCGGAAAAGTCGGTCCACTGATTGCAAAGGCAGACACCCGTATGCGTTTGTCAATCGGACCCGCTGAGCGACTCGTCATCTGCCTACGGTACGTTTTGTGTATTTATACTTCTTTAATATGACTCTGTATATAAAGAGAGAGAATGCATGCAATGGATGAATGAAGTCTGTGATTTAGTTCAGATGAATGACATTAATTAAGATAGCTAGGTAAACACAGTATTGCTCCCCTGAGTGTGTGTGTGTGTGTGTGTGTGTGTGTGTGTGTGTGTGTGTGTGTGTGTGTGTGTGTGTCTGTGGTGTGTGTGTCTGTGGTGTGTCTGTGATGTGTGTGTCTGTGGTGTAATTGTGTGTCTGTGATGTGTGTGTCTGTGATGTGTGTGTGTCTGTGGTGTGTGTGTGTGTGTGTCTGCCTGTGGTGTGTGTGTCTGCCTGTGGTGTAATTGTGTGTCTGTGATGTGTGTGGTTTTTGTGGACCAAATGTTCAGGAAATGGTTACAATACAGCGAAAATCAAAGCTGACGATCTCTTGGTTTGATATGTTTTCTCCCCCAGACAACATGGACATAAGAACAAAAATGTCAAAGAAGAGGAAAGTAAGTCATCAACTGGTAGCAGTTAATCAGTTAACAGTGATGGCGGCGGTGGTGGCAAAAGCACCTCACTACTGGAGAGGAGTTTCGTCTTTATGTCATGATAGAGAGATACAAATACTGAATAGTTTAGATGAGAAAAGGCATCGAAATGCCAGGTTACTAGTGTAAGCATTGGGTTGAGAGGTCATGTGTTGTGAGCATGCGCAGTCTGTCCTGGTGTGGTGAGAGCGTGGTGTGACTGTACAATAATAAACGGAGGCGCTATCTGGGACGCTCCAAAAAGTACTAAGTTCCTGAGTTTTTGTTACACAGAAGTATCATTGAAGCCTTAACACCTCGGACGTTACACTTATCATGTAAACAGGGAACATGAATAACCCAATATCTCTGTGCTCATGTAAACACCATGATGTCCATGTAGACGCAGTCAGTGTGTTTTACTGGAGCCTCATTTCGATAAGAGATTATTTTCTGGGTTCTTTAACTTCGGTACTCTCTCTCACAATGGTAATGTGCATTATGTTTTAATTATACTTATCATTCAGAAGCTTTGTGTGTGTGTTTATATAATACTGAGTGCTTATAGGCCATTTCCATCCCAGTATTCAGTTAACTGTTTATTTTCTGTGCACATTACATAGACTATATTCAACCTACAGTACTGCTTGGGACTTTGAGTCTTCAAAATGTCCAATATCACAGACTGGGACTTACTTTAGAGTCAGTTGTATTTACATTCAGTATGACTTGTTATGATTCAATGTGAAAGAGTATACTGCTCAATAAATAATGATCACTTCACCACCTCTCTTGACATCTAGGCGCTTGAGAGTGAGTCAGAGGCAGAACACAGGGACAGTGGAGAGAGGTCTGTTGCTGAGGTGAGTGATGAAAGGGAAATGACAGTTTAGAGTAAATTGTGATGTGGACTCTCATCCCAGAATTTTAAGGAAATCAGTGGGGATATTGAACAGGAAACATTTCAGTCAAGGGGCATCATATGACCAATATAGACAGAAGAGCAACATTTATTTGAACATTTAAGTGAATGATACCATTCCTAGGTGAACTTAACAAATGTATGGAGTCAGATCAGTCTCAATATTAATAAATGCTCACAGAAGGTTTCACAAATGTATTTTGCGATTTATATATAAATGACTCTCCACAACAATATCTCTCAATGCACTCACAAATATTTATTGTTGTATATAAATGTACAAAAAATGGGCATTTAAACTGCTTTTTATTCATTCAAAGACGGCTCTGAATTAATAATCAAATATGTTTCCTTTCTTTACTACTGAATGAAATTACAAAATGTACCCATCATTTTCCTCATGCTAGTATAGCCACATAAAACCACCAGAATACAGGAAATCTATTTTTTTTTCGTGGTGAGGGACCAACACACACCCCGTTAAAAATGTCCCCCCCACATTCAGGATGCTTCCTACGCCCATGGAGTGGATGAATGCTAAAAAGTAATTTGAGGACATTTTGATTCTGGTAAAGCCTGGATAATAAAGACAGCTGTCAGGAGGAAAATAAGAAGAGGAAGAGACTTGATGAGTATAGTTCTGCTTGTCTGTCTGAAAATCAACTCAGACTGCCTTTCACTTCTGGAAATAATATCTTAAGTGCTGACTGTGAGAAGAGACACAAAGCACTAAGAGGAATGAGCCAAGCTATGAAATGGTGTTTAGACAGTCAAACACCTGGAAATCTTATTTCCCTTCATACACCCACTTCCTTTACTCCCACAGCCACAGTGATTTTCAAACAGTTGTGGAAATCCTTTTTGTTGTTAAACCACTTGTGTGTAAAAACAATAGGACAATACATCCAAAAGCTCAATCCAGATATAAATAAGTCATCGATAAAGTGTGTTTCAGGAGAGTGATATTTCTAGACGCAACCCATCGGCGTTAAATCAGTATAATTGATTTAAGTTAAATATAATGTTGAAGGATGGTTAATTAAGGAAAGTTAAGCAGCATAACATTTCATTTCTTAAAAACACGGAAACTTCTATAACGGAGAGCACTAATTCAACAGTGTCTTGGAACCTGGAACACAATTTCAGGCAATATGTTGTTCATAGGAAATTAAAGAAATATACTGAACAATTGGATGAATGTGTCATGTTCTGTTCTTGATTTGTGCTTCTCTCCCTTTTCATGTTTTAGGGGATGTAAGGGGTATTTACTATCCTACATACTGACCTGAACAAACTATGATGCTAGTGAAACACTGGTTTATGCGCGCCGCTGCTACGGGGCACCAGCCAGGTACCAAAGCGAGAGAGCTAGAGAGAGCACACCTTTATCTATTTAATATAGTTGTACAAAATAAAGTAAGAAATCATTCCAGTGTGTACTACAGGACAGTAAAAAAAAAACAGTTTAAAAGGGGAGTGTTAGTTTGATAGATATTACGAAGATCATTTGAGGTATGCAGCAGCCTCCATGTAAAGTTACGGGTTGAAAACAGTATTTCCAGTCTCTACGTTTTCATAATAAAACCAATGATCAAATGATTTAACAGTGATATCTGCAGTACTCAACTACAAAACATCAGTTTATCCTTGTTAATTATACGACATTTATTGGTTTAAATTGTATACAATGCTTTTGTATTTTTCCCATAGGTTTTTCTCTTTCGATTCTGAGAGACACCTTTCTTTTTTCAGAGGTTTTGATGCATTTCGGGATATGGTGTTTATATTAAATGAAATCGGAAAAACATTTTTTTTAAATAAAATACTTTATTCCGAGTGTTCTCGCTTTTCTCTTTGGAAGTCATCACATAACGGTTCGGCTGCATTAAATATTACATATCTGCCGTAGATATTTATTTATAGAGCCCTGATCAGAAGACCTTTTGACAAACTGTAAGAAATGCCGCCAAAACTGAATACGTGAAGTGGATCATAAATATATTAGCAATTAAACATCTTCCATTTCTTTTCACACTCTCCTTGCTGTATCAACACTGATTCGGCTGACTTCTATATTTGATCCAATTGGTAGATATTTACCATAACGGTGCACAGCTGATAGAAAGGGATTTTGTTGTAGTTTTTAAAGATACTACCTTTCCAACTCCTCATGCAGTTGACTGTTACAGGTCTATACAGGTTCATGGTATATTATAAAAATGCTTGCCATGTAGGCTGTGTTTACTGGAGATGGAAATGCTTTAGTTGGTGTTGTAGCTGATATTCTTCCCGTTCCAATGATGTATGGGATGTATTGATTTGATACAAGCAAGCCAGTGTTTCATGTCATGGTCCGGACCCACCGGTGAGCCCATCAAGTTCAGCATTTACTGTGATGAATATAAAATAAGGCACTGATAATATTTTCCTCAATGAACATTTATTGAAAGAGAAATATACCATAACAGAACGTGTGTGTGCTCACGTGTGTTCACGCACATGATTGGCAATGCAAAATTGTGGAATGTCACCTCACCCCCTAAACACACCAGGAGCGTCTGCGCCACGCTGCGCCACGCTGCGTTACGGCTGCGCCACGTTGCGACCTCCTCCTGCGACCTCCTCCTGCGACCTCCTCCTGCGACCTAACACACCAGGCGCGTTTCAAAACGTTGCGGAAGTGGAGCGTCGTGTGTGCAGCCTCGCAGTTGTTGTTGATTTTGGAATATTTCCTGGACATTTTGTACTTCTACAAGTAAGTAGGCTACGTAGTTAAATGGTTTATGTTTGTGTCTGTTTAAATCGGGTTTATTGTTGTTATTTCCTATGTTGTTGTGTTGTAGACTACAGACACAGTTAATAATAATTGTAATATTCCAGTTATAAATGACATGAATCAAAGATGTGTTGCTGTACAGCTGTTTTCAATGTGCGCCATCACGTTAAAACAGAGGATTGGTGGCATTTTCAGTTCATTGCTTGCTTCCACACGCCTTCCCCCTCCTTGTCTCTTTCACGACTATAGTTAATGCATTAGAACGATTGTTAACTTGCCGTGTTTCTAGAAACACGGCTGTTCCGGAACGGCCTTTCAAAATAAAAGCCAAAGGCCGCTGTTCGCCAGAGATGCCTTCACAATAAAACAGTAATTACCTTAACAATATATTTAACTTATATTGCGTCTTTAAATATTGATTTTAATTCATTACAGATCTAACCTGCTTGTAACACAACTTTGATCAAAAATAATAGGATAAGCAAGTGGTTAAAGGGGGTTTCCTGTCTGGCTCATTTGATTTAGAACTGAAGTAAGGGAAAATAGTGTTTTATGAGTCATTCCTCATGGTTTCTGAAGATAAATCATCAGTTTGTCTGGACTTTGATATAGAGATAGGATCATGGTGGAGAAGGAAGACCTTTTTTGGTTTCAAATTAAAGAACAGTTTAAGGATGAAGTAAGCAGGACTTCAACTGGCCAAAAGACATTTTAAAGTTTAATATTCTTGGTTAGCAAACAAGACATCTGATTATTATGTCACACATGATAATCTTGCTATAGAAACTAGCTTAAAATATTGGAGAAAATATGTGGATGTTCTTTCGTAGTGTGTGGAATATGTGATGCTGGAAACATGTACGTTTTTCAATGTATAGGAGAAAATGGTTTCCTGAAAGAGTTATGTTGGGTACATATGTAGCAATGGATGAAACAATTTTTAGAGTGAGTTTTTGTAATATCATTTGTAGACATCAATTAGGTTGTTTAGATGGCATTTAACAATTAAGACAGATAGTATGATTACAAAGAGTCAGAGTGGAAAGGGTTGGATTTATTTAACCTCAGTGTGCTAGATTTTTTATAGGTAATGCGTCCCGAGACCTGGACTCCCCCTCTGAGTTAGAAAAGGCTAAGATCCCGACCCTCCAAGCAGACAAAAGACCTAACCCAACAGGAGACTCCTCCTTCTCCATCGAACAGACAGAGAACCAGAGCTGAAACAACAACAACAAGACTGCAGCCAGAACTATCTCCACCTGTGGCATCCAGAACCAAACAGCATGCTGACGGGCAGAGATCTACGCTCATCAGTCCCTCAGAGGGGACCATGAAGTTCCAAGCTGAGCACAAGAGCAAAGTGTGGGAGATGAGCAGAATCCGCCCTCCATAAAAACAGCAGGGAGACTGTAAAGGAGGAGATGAAATGTAAAGCAGTGCAAGAACATTGGCATGAGGGCGCATGCAGATGTAACTGGGCCAATGGCTGACAGCGGATGAAGTTACAGCTGAGGGACTGAAGAGAACACAGAATCAGAGGAGTTGGCATGGTCGATTAGAAGTGAGGAGGCCGGGGTCACGGCTTGAGAAAACCAGAGGAGGAGAAAAGGAAAACGGGAATGAGTGAGTTTGCACATAAACACACTTATTCACAAAACGCACATTTAAAGCATAAATACGTAAAGACAGAAAGATTTATTAAATTAAAAATAGCAGTAAACTATTAGAGTAAAATGAGAACAAACTGAGGGTTCAGAATACAACCATATTCTTCAATCTTTTCATCAGGTTAACAAAATATTCTTTGACATTTTTATTCACGTGTGAATAAAGTAGTGGGATAGTTTTAGGAACCACTCTATAAGACAAATCTTTATCTGTATGGATAATGTTAAAGGGAGAGCTGGTGCCAAGCCAGATATAGTATTCCAATCTAAATAATTGATTTCACCATTGTAGCATAGTTATTACCATAGGAAATATGAAATGACTTCTGTTTTTAAATCCTTGATAAAGGAGGGAGGAATGGTTGCATGTTCGGACATCCAGGGTTCCACACACTGCTAAAGAGTTTAACATTGGTTTTTAAGTGGACCAGAATTGAGGACATGTGGTTGTTATACCATTGTTATCGTGAACAAAACATAAATAAGGACATAGTATCTGCTTGAAGATGAATGGATTTCATATCCTAGAGGGGATTAGTTATTGTAAAGAACTTGAATTGACTTGATAAATAAGTGAAGATAAGAAGATGTATGGACCATAAATTAGTCAAGAGGTAAATAAAAATAGCGGAAAAGAGGGGAACTATTAAAGGGAAGTGGAAAATCAGTCTAATACACACTGATAAAAAAAGGGGGGGGGGCATGAAGGAAGTATGCACTGGATTTTTTATTCGTGTGTGAATTTGGTAGTGTTTTAATTTGTTCAAAGGGACAGTTTTAGTAACAGCTCTATAAGATCAGATACATATTTATTTATATAGGTCATGTTGAAGGGAAAGCTGGTTCTAAACAAAATATAGTATTTCAATTTGAGGTACTGGTTTCATGTTCAGACACCCAGAGTTCCACGCACGGTTAAAGAGGGTAACATTGTTCTTTAAGTGCACCAGAATTGAAGATAAATTGATAGAATGAGTTATGGAATAAATAGCAGATCTTTACAGATCCTAGTAATGTTTTGACACAAGATAGTGAAGTACACATGTTTCTGAAATAGATCTATTAGTCATTTTAATACTAATTAGGTGTAAATGAATTGCAGTAATAGTAATAGTACAATAAGGAAGTGACATTTTTTTGGCTAGACACTTTTCAGGGAATGTGGGAAACAGCAAGGAGGGGTTGGAGATATCTTGAACATTATAGTTGTAATTGTGAATTAATAAATGATGGCGCTCCATATATACAGATTTGTATAGACGGAGGATGCTGGCCTGTGCTGGAACATCTCTGCAGGGCACGACACATGGCCAAAAAGACCAACTGACCTGAGACCAACTGACCGACAGGGTAACTTGGGAAGGCACTGTCAATGACTGACTCTGCGGTGAACCTGACCAAACCTGACTTTACAACCTGACAGTGTGAGTGTGAGTGTGTGTATGTCTGCACCTGATCAGTGCAACTGCATGATTTAAAACGATGACTAATCAAGCATGTTTTGGACTAACACATTATTTGTGTGTGATAATAATGTGTGAAATGAGAGGTTTCCTAACATTGCACAAAAGGGGAAACCGTATCTAATCTGCTTCATGATGTTTCACTCCCACAGGAGGTGGCGGTTTGAAGAATGTGAAACTCAAACTATGAAATTTGGAATTCTGTTTCTTTTAGGACTGAATGATGGAGAGAAATACTCTCAAGTGTTTACTGGGAAAAATGTTTGGTATTGTCTTATAATCCATTATGACCTGAAGGTTTTCTTCCCATACAGGTTTTTGTTTACACATGAGAGAATGTGTAAAAAAGGGGGAGTGTAAACTTTACAATGTACATTTTTCATTTAGGGACTGAAAGGAACCTGCTGCCCAACTCCATTGTTCAATCTGACCATTGATTGACAGTTTTAGAATTGACCTGCTCCATATTTGGGGATAAGAGACTGTTTGATGAATGTTGACATGTCTCTAATATTGATTGAGTTATAGCAGGTAACACAGATAGAGAATCCGTGGCCAAGGGGCTGCCAGAGAGATGTAAGTCCAGAATGGAATACTGGAGAGACTGACCGGTGAGTAATGTTTCAACAGACAACAACATGTAACTAGCCTGGTAAAGAAGTAAGAGCCATAGACTTTATTGTTTAGGTCATTATGGGGATATACATTTCATCTACATTTGTAATAGAAAGACATTTGATGACAGTTTGTTGGAATTTTGTATTCATTTTTTAGTAGGATAATATCTAAGAACTGACGGGTAGAAGCAGTATCACCAGGAAGCCATTCACTTTGTTAGTATTGTGATTTTGGTTGTTTTTGAATCCATAAGATTAGTGTGTTTCTTTACCAGAAACATTAGCAGTTCAAATCATATTTTTAGATTTTTAATGGGATCTCAGGGATTTCATTTAAAAATAAATACAGATGCTTGTCAGAAATTCAGAGCTATTGAAATATGTTATTTAGTTTACCTAAAGATGTTGGGGTTCTTATTTAGTGGGCACTGTCCAAGATTCTGAAGCAGCACAATTAATTTAGAAAACCTGTGCACACACGTCTGTTGTTTTAAGACACCCCACCAACAGGCTCCAAGTTGCCACGCACTGGTGGGTCAAACAGCCGAGGGCCCCAGAGCCCGGAGCGTAGGCTTGAGGGATTTGTATCAGATTTCTCCACACAGGTTGTGGATGCCAAAAGGGGGACCCGAGACGCAGGAGGCTGACTGTCAACCCCAGGCTCTCCGGCCCCGACCGAGTGACCCAGAGGACATCCCATGCCGTCCGCCTACAAGGAAAGGGGGACAACTGGTACCACTGTGCGGAGCCAGTGTGCGGTGGGGGAAAACACCTGCGAGGACCCTAGACGACATCAGGACAGATCTGGCTCTCGTCATGGAGGTCGACTCGGATGCTGTCATCAGCGGATTGGAGGAGAAGGACCTCGACGACATCCATCATCCATCCAGCAGTCGTCCCGGGAGGCATCATCATCGGACCGGAGAAGGAAGATCGGGAGGACATCTATTCAGCATCGACTCGGAAGCCGCCGTCAGCGGATCAGAGGGGACAAAGACACGGCAAGCCAGGATGGCACAGGGGACTCCACTCTCCGCTGAAACAGGAGTGTGGGTTAAGTGCAACAAGACGGTGTATGGAGCCAGCCAGGCCTGCCAAGCTATGGGCAGCCTCTACCATGACAGCTGCTTCACCTGCAGCGCCTGTAGTCGAAGGCTGAGAGGGAAGGCGTTCTACTATGACGCAGGAAGGGTTTTCTGTGAAGAGGACTTTCTGTACTCTGGGTTCCAGCAGTCTGCAGACAAGTGCAACGCAGGTGGACATCTAATCATGGACATGCAGGCCCTGGGGAAGTCTTACCGCCCCGGTTGCTTCCGCTGCGTCATCTGCAACGAGAGCCTGGACGGAGTGCCCTTCACTGTGGACACTGAGAATAAAAAGTATGGAGACTCAGCAGACAAGGATGCAGTTTTTTGCAAGTGCCTTGTATAAATTGCACTCTCTTTTTTAAGAGTGCAAAAGAGGGAATTGTAAGGATATATTTGTATGTATTCATGCAAACTGTGAAGAAGCTTGAAAATGATTTGTGTAGAAAACTGGGCTGGTTTTGGGCCTGCTAACATGTGGTTTTTAGAGGACACAGGAAGAGGGGGAAGGTCAGGAGTTAACATACAGTCATCCCTGATGTGGGGTGTTGATGATAATTTGGGCAGCCAATCACTGGTCTGGAAGGGAGGCGCAGATAACTCCTCCTTGGGTCAGCGAGGGATATAGACAGAAACCCCGCTGTGTTCGGTCTCTTTCTCCTCTGGCTGGCTGGCTGGCTGGCTGGCTCACGTGAGTATCAGGTAAATGTGGGATCCCACAGAACTGTATGTAATTTGTACTGTATTGATTGTACTTGATTGTATTGCATTGTATATTACCATTAAAGTGGATTATTGTTTAACGGTTACTTGTATGATCTGGATTCCCTTCCTGTAAGATAATGGCTTGTGTAGGGACGCGAGGAGATTTGGAAATGCGGCCTAATTAACATTTAAATCTCCTAACAAGGTTCCTGCAGTAGAGAAATTAGTTGCTCCCCAAGGTCTGTGCTCTGTGGCCTCCTCTTTGTGGAACGCTGGGCCGCCGCTGCTGGTGTGGATCCCTGGGGGCTACGGGACCTAGAGGGCCTCCTCTCTGCAGAGGTTGTGGGTACCAGAGGTGGTGGGGCTGTAGGTGGTGTGGGTGTGCGTGGGCCTGAATATCCAGATGCTGCTCCTGGTGTAGATGCTCTCTCTATCTCTTCTAATGGGGAAGGATTTCCCAAGCTGCTTGTAGAACTATATTAAAAGAAACAACAACATGAAATCAATTAAAATATTTTTTCCTGGGATTAATTTATGCAATATGAACATATTTATGTAATTTAAAATAAAGTCTTTCATACCCTTTGCAATACATCATGACAAATTACAAAGTTACACAATTATATAAATAAAAAAATGTGCATACATACCTCCTTTGCTGTATATATGGCAAAATGAAGGACATTATATCTGAATACTTCCAGGCCTTCTGCGAGCCACCTGCAGATCCACTGGGGATGGACTTCTTCCGGTTTTTGACGAAAGCATCCCTCAGTGACTTCCATTTCGCCTTGCAAATGTCGACTGAAAAAAAGAATAGATTCCGATTAATAAAATGATTTCACTTATTAATTCTTTGCTTGTTTTTCCCTTCACAGATACTTGGCTTCCGGGGACTCACTGGTCAGCCTAGCATTCAGCTATCGCCTAGGATGCAGTACTGTGAGAGAAGCTGTCCATTTGGTGTGTGCAGCCATTGAAAAAATGATGATGGAGAGGTTCCTACCCAGGCCAACAGAAGACACGTGGAAGGAGGTTGCACAAGGATTCTGGGAAAAATGGAATTTCCCAAATTGCTTGGGAGCAATAGACGGAAAGTACATCGTCACCCAAGCACCACCACTGTCTGGGAGTCAGTACTTCAATTATAAGAAGACTTTTTCCATAGTGCTTTTGGCACTTGTTGATGCTGACTACAGGTTCCGAGTGATTCAAGTGGGGGACTTCGGAAGAACAAGTGATGGTGGGGTGTATGCCGGATCGGATTTGGGGAAAGGACTGGAGGCCAGAACACTTCATGTTCCAACCAGTACCTCTCTACCTGGTGCTGCTCACCTGGGTGAGATGCCATTCGTCATGGTGGGTGATGCAGCTTTCCCACTCAAGCCATACCTGATGAGACCATACCCTGGAAAGAACCTCACTCAACAAAAGAGGATTTTAAACTACAGACTTTCCAGAGCAAGGATGGTGGTGGAAAATGCCTTCGGCATTCTGGCCTCCAGGTGGAGAATCTTCCATCATCGCATCAACCTGCACCCGAAAAACGTGGACAAGCTTGTGGTGGCTGCATGCATCCTACACAACTTCCTGCTGGCCCCTAGTGAAAACCAGAGGTTGCTGGATGAGGAAGAGCAGCAAGGAAGACACATGGCACCAGTGAGAAACATGGGAGGAAACAGGGCATCAAGAGAGGCCTGTAATGTGAGGGAGGCTTTCTGCACCTTCTTCAACTCTCCTGAGGGCAGTGTGTCTTGGCAGGACAGGATGGTGTGATTACTGGAACACACACAAGTTACGACAAAATGATTGAAAGATGTGTTTTTTCATTCCAGAGAATTCGAAAAAGCAAAAAAGTATTAGTTGTTGTACTCTCAAAGACAGGTTATTGTTGCATTTGTAAAAAACTGTTCTTTATTTTTTATATCCTATGTTATTATGTATTTTTTTGATAATACATTTCATAATAAATAGTTTTGTCTGACAAATTATTCTTGTCTGTCCTCACAATTTATCTGACTATAAATTCAAGGTTATACTCTGGGTAGTTGTTTTTTCAATGATGTAAAAAAATATTACAAAGCAAAATGTAGTAGCCCTATATTTGATGAATTACTGTACTATTGTACAATGGCACTTGTGAAATACAATTTCCTGTTTTACTACAATACCTCAGAGGGAAATATTATTTCTTCATTTTACATTTTTCTGATAGCTATACTTTAAAATGAATACAAAATAAATTGAATATTAAAATATATTATCATTATAATGGGTTAAATAAAACTATTGATCCCTGGGCAAAATTCACAAGCTAAAGTATAGTTAAAAAAACAGTATATAACAATATATATGATGGGAATTTATGCATCTAGGTTTCTACAAAATGTTCTCAGACAGAAGGGTGTCGCTCTGACCATTGTCAGGCAATTATCATATGGATGTTGGGGGTTGTAATTAACATGATGCTTCCCCTTCTGTCTGCCCCATTGGCTTCAATCCTGTGTCTCATCTGTATATGTGATTGATTCTGTTAAATGCAATAACTCTTTATATAAATACAAAATCATATAATATATATATACAGTATATATATGTTTATATTTGGATATAGGAAATAAGATCTTACTTTCTTGTGAAATGCAAGTTTACTATTTTTTTGTAATGACTTTCACAACATGTTAAACTGAATGGCTCTCTACTGTACATACAAGTATTCATTAACTTTAAAACATTAATATTTACCTTCCACTCCAATAACTCCACCGACTAAACACCAGACCTTGTCCTTTCTGACGTTGTCTTTGTAGTATTGATGGGTTATGTCATACAAAATAGTGTGTTTTTCCACTTCGATGATGAATCGCTCTTCGTCCATTTTGGGTGTCGTGTTGTGAAAGGGGGTCTGCAACACGAGTTTATTTGGGGGATGGGCCTGGGCCAGATGAACGTTCCACTTCCTGCCTGCGCCGCGCTGCGCCGCTTCAAAAATAGGATTCATCCTATATTTTAGAAATTCCTTGCGGCGAGGAGCTTCTGGGACGCGCCGAGCCGCGGCGTGGCGTGGCGTGGCGCGGCGCGTCTGGTGGAACAGCACCCATTGACTAGAGTGGCCGCGATCCTTACGACCGCCGCGGCGCAGCCGTAACGCGGCGCAGACGCTCCTGGTGCGTTTAGGGGGTCAGGCTCCTCTCCCTCAGGGGCCTCTCCCTGATCTGTTGCAGGCTCATAGTCTGTATCACTGTTGTCTTCCATTTCTGAGACATCTTCCTCTATCTCCTCTTCATCTGGTTCAATCTCCTCTTCATCTGGTTCAATCTCCTCTTCATCTGGTTCAAAAATGTGTCCAGAGCCTCTCGTACAGAAAATCGCCTAATCGGTCGCCTGCTCATTGTGTCAATGAGTCAAATGTGAGCAAGGCACAAATATAACTGCTTGAGAGCCAGTAATGGAGGCGCATTTAGCCCGAGAAAGTGAGAAGTTTGTGTTTCTCGAGGGGCACAGAGCTCGCACCTGTGAGAAGGTATGATACATATATCATACAGCGTGAGAAAGGGAGAGGTTCCCGTAACGTGTGTGTGTGTAGATGTTTTCCATCTGCAGGATGAACATAATACACACTCATACCCATTCATTTTCTATGGCGGTCAAATCTGACCGAAAACGTCAAGGGTGTTTCACTGTTGAATAAATCACTCAAAATTCAATGCAAGTGGTGATCATCAAGTGTATACGTTCAGAGGCCTAGTGTGGAGGATAACATAAGGTATTGAGGCAATCGGATGAAAAACACAATATTTATGATTAAAATAAAAGTAATTCGGTCACTTTTGACCCGAAACGCAAGAGAAGGGTTAAAGCACGTTATTGAATAGGTTTTATTTGAAGAAAACATTTAAATATTAAGAGTAGCCTACATACAAAATTGGGGGAAAGTAGAAGGCATGATATAAATATAGATGTTACATTCCCTACTGGGCTAAGGGAACCAAAGGGAAGTAACAAAATATAAAATGACCGGGCGAGAGAAAAAGGAGAGGAAACGGATCTCTGAAGCCACAAATTGAGGGTTTAATGGACAAAAAAGAAAAACAGGCTCACCAGCCAACTTGTAAAGTAAACTAAGGTACCAATGTATACCGGAACACAACTCCTAACAATGCACAAATGTACAGGCTGCACACACGGCGACAGAGACAGGCTGCACACATGCAGCCAGAGGAGAAGGAGAGAGACCACTGCAGCCTTCCTCAGGTCCTTTATAGGCCCTGATTGAGGATTGGGAGCACCTGGGGAGAGGCTGCACCTGGGTAATCAGAGGGAGAGAGAGAAAGACACATACCCACACAAACACTACGGCACGTAACATTAGAATAGAAAATATCAAGAAGATACTGTAGTGATCTCTACAATAAAACAGTTTAGTGCAGGACGTCCAAAGATATTAACAGGAGGAAGTGCAAAACAGACAAACTAATAAGGCTTTATGTAAACATTAAAGATTACTTTAAGTTAAGGTCTTCTTTTTTGTGGGTTATCCACAGATAAATATGAAGTCTGACAAAGTACTTAACGTCCAATATATTGCATAATTTATTTTGGCACTTGACAATCACCTTCCCTGAATTGTACTCAGGTGTAAATAAAGTCTGATTTAAGGGTTGTTTATATTTCACATCATTAATCAGAATCTGCAAAGTAACTAAAATAAATGTAGTGGAGTAAAAATACCAGGTTAACCTCTGAATTGTAGTGGAGTAGAACAAAGTAGTATGCTGCTGTAACAAAAACATTTCCCAACTTGGGATTAATAAAGTATATCTTATCTTAAGATGATCGATGGCTACTGCCATATTTGCAAAATTTGCCTCTGAGCTGTTGGAGTCTACCGGACCAGGTCCGTCCTCCGCGCAGATCGTTTGGATATGGCCAGAGCGGGGTCGCCGTCCGGATCTGCCGATGACCTTTCTTAGTTCTGAGGGAAAAGGAATTGTGTCCTAGACACTATTCTCTGTTAGCTGTACAAAACTAGACTTTGCACTCCAATGGATTGTTTCTTCAAATAAGCACTTTATTACACAGTTCAACAAAGATATATCAATCCATACTACACCACAAAACGCCAGCGCCTTGGACCCCTTCTTGAGTTCCCACCGTGACAAGCTCGTCAGTGTGAGATCCCAGTAGAAGTGTGTGCCGAATTCTGAATATATCTTGTTCTTTATAGTATTTGCTGTGAAGCCCCCACCTTTGGTGCTCTCTGTGCTGCAATCTGCCTTTTCTGCCCAGCAACACCCAGTTTTAGCTAAGGTCAGGCCAGGGCCATACTCCCTTTTCCTAATTACCTGTTTTAACTGGTTTTCTCACAAGACAGTTGCACCTGGTGTGGCTCAGGGCCCCACATACCGTACCATGGTGTTCTGTCCTTGAAGATAACAGGATGTAGCCGGCCAGCAGTAAACTTTAACACGTTATTTTTCCACTCAGACAGCTCAATGTTTTTAGCGTTTCCTATAACAGGATTTACTATATCTTATATTCACAGTTACTTTTTGCCTTATCTTTATAATTCAATCCCCCTTTTGCCGCATTCTAATGATTGGGGCAACAAAACAACGCTATTGTTTATGTACATTTATGTCAGCTGTTTTAGGCTTCTGTCTCTCTTTCCCACATTCTGCCATACGGTGGTACTGGTGGTGCTGTCGGGAAAGTGTCCATTGCTGCTGCTTCTTCTTCGCCTTCCTCAATGTCTGGGTTGTTTTCTAAGGATAGCAAGGCGAGTTGTTGGCCCAGGGGAGTAGAAGGTGCTATGGCGGTACTAATTATTTTGTCCACCATTGAGCGGATACATGGGATGCAGCAGCACCCGCACAAGGTCAAAATTGCTGCAAACACGGCCATTGATATCTTGTGTAGTTTCATTTTGTGGGGAATTTGGATTATTACTTTGGTCAATGATTTGCCTCCCCCTTTCACCCACTATGATAATGATTATTCCAACAATGATGAAAAAACAAAGTGTTAAGGCCAAGCAATAGAGGTGTTGGTTAGGTCCTGAGTTCTTCTTCATCTTCGTTTTTCTTGTAAAAGTTCTTTGGTGTATCAGTGTAGGTGATTGTCTCTTGTGTGGTGTGTGTATGTGATGCGTGTGGTGTACCGCCTACTTTGGGGGAGCGGTCCCTTGTTGTGCCTCCTCGCCGGCTGTTATCTCCTGGGCTGCCGTTGGTTCTCCTGTTGTCTCCTCCTCCTCGGAAGTTGAGTCGATGTCCACACTTGGGGGTTGGGGGGCTTCGGTTGTTTGCCTGATGTTCAGTTGGCCTAGGTCCTGGATGGTGTCAGCGAGGGTCCTGGTAGGTACTGGTGCTTCCACACACCTGCTCCAGTGGTACCACATGTCCCCCTTTCCTTGTAGGCGGACGGCATGGGATGTCCTCTGGGTCACTCGGTCGGGGCCGGAGAGCCTGGGGTTGACAGTCAGCCTCCTGCGTCTCGGGTCCCCCTTTCGGCGTCAGCAACCTGTGTGGAGAAATCTGATACAAATCCTTCAAGCCTACGCTCCGGGCTCTGGGGCCCTCGGCTGTTTGACCCACCAGTGCGTGGCCACTTGGAGCCTGTTGGTGGGGTGTCTTAAAACAACAGACGTCTGTGCACAGGTTTTCTAAATTAATTGTGCAGCTTCAGAATCTTAATACTTGGACTGTGCCCACTAAATAAGAACCCCAACATCTTTAGGTAAACTAAATAACATATTTCAATAGCTCTGAATTTCTGACAAGCATCTGTATTTATTTTTAAATGAAATCCCTGAGATCCCATTAAAAATCTAAATATGATTTGAACTGCTAATGTTTCTGGTAAAGAAACACACTAATGTTATGGATTCAAAAACAACCAAAATCACAATACTAACAAAGTGAACGGCTTCCTGGTGATACTGCTTCTACCCGTCAGTTCTTAGATATTATCCCGCTGAAAAAAAGAATACACAATTCCAACAAACTGTCCTCAAATGTCTTTCTATTATGTATTTAGATTACATGTATATCCCCATAATGACCTCAACAATAAAGTCTATGGCTTTTACTTCTTTACCAGGCTAGTTACATGATGTTGTCCAAATTACATTCTATCTCATTACATTACTATGTTTTAACTTTAACTGTAAATATGTTCTTTCTACATTTCAAACCTTAGTTACTTTAATACCTGTTGAAACATTAGTTGACACATTACTCACCGGTCAGCTTCTTCAGTATTTCATTCTGGACTGACATCTCTCTGGTAGCCCCTTGGCCACTGATTCTTTATCTGTGTTACCTGCTATAACTCAATCAATATTAGAGACATGTCAACATTCATCAAACAGTGTGTTATCCCCAAATATGGAGCAGGTCAATTCTAAAACTGTCAATCAATGATCAGATTGAACAATGGAGTTGGGCAGCAGGTCCCTTTCAGTCCCTAAATGAAAAATGTACATTGTAAAGTTTACACTCCCCCTTTTTTACACATTATCTCATGTGTAAACAAAAACCTGTATGGGAATAAAACCTTCAGGTCATAATGGATTATAAGACAATACCAAACATTTTTCCCAAATGTACATCCATTATTTCCACAGTAAACACTTCAGTGAAATGAAGTGTTTCTCTCCATCTTTCAGTCCTAAAAGAAACAGAATCTTCAAATGTCATAGTTTGAGTTTCACATTCTGCAAACCGCCACCTCCTGTGGGAGTGAAATATCAAGTAGGTTAGAAACGGTTTCCCCTTTTGTGCAATGTTAGGAAACCTCTCATTTCACACATTATTATCACACAGAAATAATGTGTTAGTCCAAAAACATGCTTGATTAGTCATCGTTTTAAATCATGTAGTTGCACTGATCAGATGCAGACATACACACACTCACACTGTCAGGTTGTAAAGTCAGGTTTTGGTCAGGTACACCTCAGAGTCAGTCATTGACAGTGCCTTCCCAAGTTACCCTGTCTGTCAGGGTCAAAGGTCAGTTGGTCTCAGTCTTTTTGGCCATGTGTCGTGCCCTGCAGAGATGTTCCAGCACAGGCCAGCATCCTCCATCTATAGAAATCTGTATATATGGAGCGCCATCATTTATTAATTCACAATTACAACTATAATGTTCAAGATATCTCTGTTTTCCCAAATTCCCTGAAAAGTGTTAGCCAAAAAATGTCACTTCCTTATTGTACTACTACTGCAGTTCATTTACACCTAATCAATATCAACACGTCTAATAGATGTAATTCAGAAACTTGTGTACATCACTATTATCTTGTGTCAAAACATTATCAGGATCTGTAAAACTCTGCTATGTATTCCATAACTCATTCTATTAATTTATCTTCAATTCTGGTGCACTTAAAGAACAATGTTACCCTCTTTAACAGTGCGTGGAACCCTGGGTGTCCTGAACATGTAACAATCACTCCTTCCTTTATCAAGGACCTAAAAACAGAAGTAATTTCATCAATGGTTTGTAGCTGAACTTAGGAATCATCCCTCATGGTAGGTATGTTTTTACTTTTTAACATCTCTAAATGTCAGTTAATTACCAACTAAATGAATGTCCATTAGGAGGTGGTGCCGCTAGTCCTCTAAACTCATAATCTGGTGCTGTGCGCTTCCTGTGAAGCTGCAAGTAAGATTTTAAAACCCACTGCAGGGTGGGTCGAGTGACCCCTCCTCCCTATTGGTCGTCAATAATATGCACCCTTCTAATGGGTGATTGAAGGCCCCACATTATTTCCCATTTCAGCCTCAGCCCTCTTTACTCTAAAATTACTTTTTAAATAGGAATATGTAGAAATGGAACAAATATTCAATCTTCAGAAAAGTTCTTAACCAATGTCTATCTGGTGACTAGCCAACATATTTTAAAATATCAGATGTATAAAAATAAGCCTAAATACTCCCTTACCATCAAAGTCCAAATTTAGACACAAGGTGAACAGTTTTGGTAACGGACAATTTAATCTAAAAACAAAACAAAATTGGACTTGTGTCCTTGTTTTTTGTTCTTCAAAATACATTAGCAAATACCCTGCGAAGTATTCACAACCTAACTAACCCTCCCTAGGATATGAAATCCATTAATCCCTTTACTCATAGTTAGTTTATATGTCTAAATTATTATGTGTGACCTAATAATCAGATGTCTTGTTTGTCAACCAAGAATATTAAACTTTAATCTTTTCAGTATTCCAGACCATCGTTTAAACAATCAGCCTCCCCTCTCAAACACTAATGTTATTGTTGTACACCACCCTCTGGAAAACTCTTGCACAGTTATGCTGTCAAATCATCGCATATTTTCCTCAGAGTCTGAACCGTCTGAGACCAGCCTGTCTCAAGATCTTGTCACATTGTGAACAGTCAGTAATGCGTTGTCCTCTGCAGCTGTAGTCAATAGGATCAATGAAACTCTTGCACTGGGATGTCCTGAGGGGGAAGGCACCTCTGGATCAATGTGCTACAGTCAGCAGACACAAGTTGTCCTCTGCACAGCAGGAATCCCCAAAAACTGCTGTTTCTCTTCCCACCACTGTTGCCTTGACAACGAGGTACACGCAAAATGTCAAACCCTCCTCAGATGCGTTCTTTGCACAGTTCTTCTGTTTCTGTAGTGAGCAACTCTTCACCAACACACTGATTCAGAGTACAACCCAAAGGTGGCGCACAACTTTCCAGTGCCGCTGTAAATCACAATAAATCAGCAACTGGAGATAAACTTAATTTAAATCTCTCCCCCAAAGGGTTACAAAATAAAACGGCTGAGTGTCTATATGGTCAGGAATGCTGAAACATGGGAATGTTAAAACAAATCAATGGCAGTAGTCTACCCAGATTCTTTACTCCATTAAAAGTAGTAAAACCACATTGTAAAATCTCTTTTGTCTAGTTGAAGTCCTGCTTACTTCATCTTTAAAATCTTCTTTAATTTGAAACCACAAAAGGTCTTTAATGGTATCAATTGTGGACTTCCTTAATATGAATTGTAAATGCAACATATGTTCTCTGTAGAACACAGATATGACAGTAGCTGCTGAAACTGGTTAATAGCAGTTTTCTGTCAACCTAGTTAAGCATGTTGTTGTTATATCTAGTAAATATATTTTTATTTCATGTTTACTCACAAAACAATATGACATTATTTAGAAACAAGTTTTACTCTCTCTGAACTCTTCAAAACATCTACTTGTCTTTCTCTTTCCTCCCTGTGCCCTGCCAACACACTCTCACTCCCTAAGCGTCCAATAGCGACGTTTGGTCAGTGTCCGTGGCGTCCAATTTTGACGCTCCTAGGCTCCTTCAGCTTCATAAAGGGACGCAAATAGCTTTCAACTGATTGCAATGTATTCCCATCTGCGTCGTTATTTGACGCTCATGGAAGCACGGTATTCGTTTATGCCGGCTGCCCTTAAAGGCAATGTGAGCATCCATTCCCATTGGATAACGGAGAATTTTACACCCGGAAGTAAGTACTCCTCTTACTGTCGATTGATTTTACAGTGATATCTGCACTACTCATCGACTAAAAAACACCAGATTATCCTTGTTAATTACACAACATTGATTGGTTTAAATTGTGTGCAATGCTTTTGTATTTTTCCCCTTCGATTCGGAGAAACAAATATGTTTTCTGAGTAAAGGATGGCAGAAGACACTACACTACCCAGAATCCCCAGCTATCGTTTGGCCTACACCATGTGCTCTGTTTGACAAACCACGTTTTTTTCACCATTCATTCCGATGGCTGGCGTCTATGTCACGTGATCTTCAAATTTCTCCCTGCAGAAAAAGAAAACATGGCCGAAATTCGTTTTATTCTAGGTGTAAAATGCCTATTTTAAAGTTAGTTTGGCCATTAAAATGCGTTTTGATGTCATTTGATGCGAGAAATATGAGTTGTTATTTCAGATTATGTGTGCAGTGGATGTACATGATCTTTAGTTTGCTAGTTATTACGAAGATTACTTCAGGAAATCGCGACGTTTTCATTGTTACCAAGGTGGTTGCTAGGGACGCTGCTATCGATATTATTTCTGTTATGTTGTGTAACTGTTTAATGGTGTTATCTTTATTGCTACCCCCTTCCCCGTCAATGTATAGTGTTGGTCCACAGCCTAAACATATTAGTTTAACAAAATCCGCATCTAAAGATAGCCTACGTTATTTCCCCCCTGTGCAATTCCAGTTTCACATCTCACAGCACATCGTCATTAACAAATACCGGAAACAGACCAAAATAATAATAATACCTTATTCCGAGTGTGCTTGCTTTTCTCTTTGAAAGTCATCACATAACGGCATTGTAATACACGGTTCGGCTGCATTACATATTACATATCTGCCGTAGTTCTGTATTTATAGAGCCCTGATGAGAAGACAAACATGAGGAACTGAAAACGTGACGTGGATCATAAATATATCAGCCATTAAACAACATCTTACATTTCTTTTCACACAATACGTCTCCTTGCAGTATCAACACTAATTCGGCTCACTTTTATATTTGATCCAATTGGTAGATAGGCTGTATTTACACCATAAAGGTGCACAGCTGATATCAAGGGACACCTGGTGGTTAAAGCATGTTATTGAATTTCAATATTTTTATTATTAGATATTAATACGATCCCTATAAAGTATATTCATTACTCGTTATTCTCTACTAATTGTTAATTAAAGACTGTATGTAATGACTATTTTGCACATCCCGTTCAAGATTTCAAGATTTTCTAAGGTTTATTGACATATCATATAGGCCTACACAACTGTGGTGTAGTTCTGCACTGAATGAAAAACTTGGGTTGCAGGTTCCTCAATAGTGCATTACAAGACATCTATCAATATTTGTGCATACCTCCAGCAATGTTAACTATGTTGAAGCACTTATTTTAACTGATATTATACATAATGTATTACTCTTATAAGATGTATGTAGATATTTCATCTCCGGCCTTGTCAGGTATTGAACAATCAATAAATAAAGAACACAGAATTGTTGAATATAAAACACAGAATTTATGTGATTATACTAAATGATTTTCAAATAAACACAACTGCATATTTAACTGTTACACATGCTGATGTAACGCAAATGTTCCAACTTGGGATCAATAAAGTATATCTTATCTTAAGCTGATCGATGGCTACTGCCATATTTGCAAAATGTGCCTCTGAACCTTGACAAGTGCATGTTTCAGGCTTATCAATTAATGTAATGTAATGTTATCACAGGGGTCACACACATAAGACCAGCTGTTAAATAAAGCTCTTCTGACCTTAGCTGGCATGTGGGTATATATATTAATACTGCCCATATTGGGCACAAGCAATTTTCACCCATTTATTAATTATATGTTTTAAATGTGAGTGTTTCCTGTCCCCTAAACCTCCAGGGATGTACACAGTTTAATACTGGCAACTTCTTATTATGGGAAATACGAAAACGTCTTTTAAAACTACAACTCCCAGTAGAGACGTGCCATAGAGAACATGTTGCGAAACAGAATAGCCAGCATGTGTAGTTCTGGGGACGGGGTGGGGGAGGGGGGACGCGGTGGACCCGTTCAAATCCAGTTTTGGACAGTCTGCCGTGGTTCCATCCCATTTCAAGTGCTGTTCGAGAATCGGCGCACACTCTCCAATCACAGAGCTTGAGGACTATCACGGGGTTTGTCAAGAGCACATGGTGTAGTCCAAACGATAGCTGGGGATTCTGGGTAGTGTAGTGTCTTCTGCCATCCTTTACTCCTGGGAATGGACGCTCACATTACCTTTAAGGGCAGCCGACATAAACGAATGTCGTGCTTCCATGAGCGTCAAATCCCGACGCAGATGGGAATACATTGCAATCAGTTGAAAGCTATTTGCGTCCCTTTATGACGCTGAAGGAGCCTAGGAGCGTCACAATTGGACGCCACTGGTCAGTGCAACGGGCACTGACCAAACGTCGCTATTGGACGCTTAGGGAGTGAGAGTGTGTTGGCCCTGCAGCTGCCGGCTCAAGTTTCCTCTCATCAATCACCGGTGTGTTTGTGCAACACCTCTGTCATGCGTAACCATTTAACAGATTCATTCTGACTGACAAACTCATAACAACCTCCCGTTTACTTTCTACTCTTTCTTCATAAACTTACAAACACAATTAATGTCTACTAATGATATTATAAAAACACTAGGTGGAATAATCCACTATTATGTTCAATTTGAATCAAACTTTAACCTGCTTCATATACTCAGCAAACAGTATTATTACTTTCCCTCAACGTTACTGTATGCAATAAATGCCTTCGAAATATAAGTAAACTTCTCAGTAAATGACAAATACCACGAAATTCACAATGCAATGTTTCTTTCAAATATCTACGACACATTGATCTATTAATCTTCAATGTTATTCCCTCCTTCTTCAGACCACTCGATTATTCACACACTTGTTTTAAATTCAATGCTCTTTCTTCATGCATTTTAAGAAGAGAGAGAGAAAAAAGAAGGAGGGGGGTGTGGGTACTCTCACAGACACCCCGGCTTGAACAGGCATTCCATGAGGAGGGGGGCTTCCTTGAAACAAGAATGACTTCGTATCTATTTATCTGACTAGGTTAATATGTGTTCACTTGTATTTATTAATACACTGGACAAATCTTGTCGTTACTCTTAATGTCCTTATTCTTATTTATTTGAATGTCCGTGGAGCAACACAGAATATTGAAGAACAGAGGGCAGCTGACCACAAATGAGCTTCCCCTGTTATATAAACATTAATATATTCCTTCTGACTGACAAGCGTTCAAAAACCCTCCTGTTTATCACTTAGGCTACTACTTTTTGTTTTATTCATAACCTAAAAATACAATTGTGATGAGTAGCTTGCTCTTTTTCTGATTGAAACAAAGAGTATACTCTTCTACAGAATCCGAAAGTGGGGGGAGATTCTTTCACAGACAAATACTGACACCCCGGCTCCGGCTGGAGCTCTCAGCCTTTTCAAGAGAAGGGGGGCTTCTTTCAACAACTAACAACAAACTATTGGTATACCAAAACATTTACCAACATAAAACAAGGTCTTTACGAATCAACAATGACAACCAACAGACAGAACAATCAACAAACAGCAAACATTGTACACAGATATATTAGCTACTGATACGGCGACCAGTTTTACACCTTACTATTGGCTACTTGTTTGACAAGTTTGACACCTTTCTTTTAGATACTAGAGTCTCCCCTAGTTTTACACTGTACTATTGGCTACTTGTTTGACAAGTTTGACACCTTCTCGTTGGACCGCGGCGGATCCTCATAAATTACGGGTTCCACCCGCTTCTCATCACAGATTTGTTTATACCCTTGTTGATCTATTCAGTGCACACCATTTTATTTACGTTTTATCTTTACTTTTTAGCTGAGACAATTATTTCTGCCATTTTCACACAATCCTAAAATTTAGTGGTATTTCAAACACATCTATTTGTTGTAACAGGCAGATGCTTACCTTGATTCTGAATTACCCGGGTTTTTGATTGTGTGAGATGGTTTCTTGTAAAAGCCGTAAACTCAATGTTTTTTGGTGTCCTCTCAGAAAGTCATCGGTGTCCGGACTTCCCGCTCTAGACCATCACGTCACGAGGTCACCAAGCTGTTGGAGTCTACCGGACCAGGTCCGTCCTCCGTGCAGATCGTTTGGATATGGCCAGAGCGGGGTCGCCGTCCGGATCTGCCGATGACCTTTCTTAGTTCTGAGGGAAAAGGAATTGTGTCCTAGACACTATTCTCTGTTAGCTGTACAAAACTAGACTTTGCACTCCAATGGATTGTTTCTTCAAATAAGCACTTTATTACACAGTTCAACAAAGATATATCAATCCATACTACACCACAAAACGCCAGCGCCTTGGACCCCTTCTTGAGTTCCCACCGTGACAAGCTCGTCAGTGTGAGATCCCAGTTGAAGTGAGTGCCGAATTCTGAATATATCTTGTTCTTTATAGTATTTGCTGTGAAGCCCCCACCTTTGGTGCTCTCTGTGCTGCAATCTGCCTTTTCTGCCCAGCAACACCCAGTTTTAGCTAAGGTCAGGCCAGGGCCATACTCCCTTTTCCTAATTACCTGTTTTAACTGGTTTTCTCACAAGACAGTTGCACCTGGTGTGGCTCAGGGCCCCACATACCGTACCATGGTGTTCTGTCCTTGAAGATAACAGGATGTAGCCGGCCAGCAGTAAACTTTAACACGTTATTTTTCCACTCAGACAACTCAATGTTTTTAGCGTTTCCTATAACAGGATTTACTATATCTTATATTCACAGTTACTTTTTGCCTTATCTTTATCCTTCAGAACCTTGACAAGTGCATGTTTCAGGCTTATCAATGAACAACAGGAGGGGTCACAGACATAAGACCAGCTGTTAAATAAAGCTCTTCTGACCTTAGGTGTCATGTGGGTATATTAATTCACCCTTTTATTAATTATATGTTTTAAATGTGATAACACCACTGTGTTTCGTATCCCCTAAACCTCCAGGGTGTACACAGTTTAATACCATAGAACATGTTGCGAAACACACAATACAATAGCCAGCATGTGTAGTTCTGGGGGGGGGGGGGGGCTGGACCCGTCCAATCCCAGTTTTTGAAAATCTGCCGTGGTTCCATTCCATTTCATAGAGCTGTGACGCTCAGCGTAACCTTGTCGCACTGCCACTCCAACATCCAATCACAGGGCTTGACTAATCACGGGGTTTGTAAAGCAAGGCGGGTGTTGTATAGAGAGGCGAAGTCCCTCCCTTTCCGGGAGCCTCCATGGGACCCCGGAAGCGTACAATTATACATTGAAGTCAATGGAGAGAGAAAGGTTATCTTTTGATCCCGTTTGAATTGTGCCACGAATGACACATATGATGTTTGTCAATTTAAAAGAATATTTTGCAAGTCAAAAAAATAAAAATGTGTCGTAAAACTGTGAAGTTACACATTTGTTTGTGTGAAACCGCTGAGTGAACTACAGGTCTCTGGTCTCGCACAATACGCGTCACCATCACAAAGACGGCCGTCACGTTAGCAAATTTCACCTGTTTCTTTCAGAATGAGAATAAAAGTATAGTGAACATCACTACAAGTCTGGACATCACTACAAGTCTGGACACGTTGAGAGCTGTATACACGAAAGGGGAGTTAGTCGGTTCTGTAAGAGCCAGCATGCGGGACCGGCTTTACAAGGTTTCGGTGAGTAATATGAGTGCAATGTGTAACGTTAATGTCAGCTAGCTAACATTAGCTAACAAGGTACACTAACGTGTTTTGTTTTAGTAACTAGTTTTCTCCTTAAGAACTTCGTGGTCTCTGTGTATGCTCTGGATAACATTAGTGTTCATAAGAACAAGATACACTCCCGTGTTTTGTTTTAGTTGCTCTTCAGATTGAAGCGGCCAGTTTTATATCGACTATACAGTATATTCTATACTGTATGTGTGATCTCCTTTTACATTTCGTTGTGTCATTTGAGTTTATTTGCTGTGTGTAGATTCAAGGATTTTGGTGACATGAACATGACCATCGCGGAGGCAGTCCAGTTACCATCCTTCTGTCTCCGTGAGGAGGGTGGGTCATATATTCTCAAGGAGAATCACCCATACTGGCACCAGGTCCAAGGGCAGCTGCACATCACAGACCGGAGTCTCTGCTACTTTGTTGTGTGGACCAGAAGGAGGCGATCATCATCCTCATCCCCAAAGACCCTGCATGGCATGGAAATCTCCTCCTCCTGGAAAAATCCTACACCCAGCATATGCTCCCTGTGTTGGCCAGTAGAGAGGAGGACATTTAAATAAACATACTCTTAACACCCTCAGACTCTGCGTTGTGTTTCGTATGTGTGATGGGGTGTTATGCAGAGGGGAGGAAAACAGGACACAGCAGATTGGGATTGTGGTGGAGATGCTGAGCAGTTATTTAATTGTTGCATGTAATTATTATTATACTGTGTTAGTTATTCCATCTTTTGCTGTAACATGGATCTGTATGTAACTTGTTTGACACTCCCTTCTACATCATACACCATCATTATACATGATGGTGTATATAGGATATATATATATATATATATATATTTGTATACATATCTGTAAATTGTATAATTTTATTTAAACGTCTTTTTGATCTCTGTCTATAAACACAAACTGAGTAAGATTGACAATAAAGTTGACTTTGAAAAATATATATATTCCTTATGAAAATAGTTGCCTGTTGGCGAAATGAATCCAAATTAAACGTTGGACTGAACTACAACTACGCCTTTAAATCTCTACGGACTGTTCTTCAGTGGGATGGCAAGTTCCTATCTTTAAACATTTATTAGTTTTTTCTCAACAGATTTGATTTTCTGAAGTTAATTTAACTTTGCCGACCATGTAAGGTCATTATTAAAAAGGTACAATCAATTTGTTTAGGGTTGAATAAAATAATGATAAACATTTCATTTGGATAATTTACTGACAGAATAAGAAACTCAATGATGCTCTACTCACCTGTTCCTTTTTATAAAGTGAAACAGTTGAAACGATAGATTTTAGTAAACTTAAAAACAACCTTCTCCAAAAGCTATCAAGGAATATACCGAATACTTGTTTTAGAACTTTATTACATATTTTTATATAAATAGTTTGAGTGATCCATAATTGACAGAAGCTTGTGTTTACACTGACCTGTTACTCATATATTAATGTCTTTGTAACTTCAGTAAACCACTACCTCACTAATTTCTTTCATTCATCACAGTTCAGTAAACTAAGTGATACATGAACCAGTTTAATAATTATAATAACGTAGGATTGCAACTCTTTGAAACTGTAGGTGGCTCTTAAAAGAGCCGTTGTGTTTGGGTGTGCTGGTCTCAGGTCAGTTTAAGCCCTCTCTCGCGGATGCAGCGGGCCAGCTGGATGTCCTTAGGCATGATGGTGACCCTCTTTGCTTGGTTCATCTTACTGGGGGGGCAGCTACATGGATGTCGGTGCAGTCCACAATCATTGTGCAGTTGAAGGCAGAATGGATGAATGCAGAATGAATTTATTATTGACTCCGAATGAAACACAACTTCATGTCATACAATACATTGACTTTATTTGTAATTGTGTAAAAAAATATGAGCATTGATTAGCAAGCAGGACCTGCAGGAACAGAGCATGGTGATGGATGGAGCTGGGAAGAGAGAAGAATAAAGAAAACAGATCAACTTTATTATCGGATATTAAAAATTCAATTTCAAAACAAGTTGCCGCTCCTACAGTTTTCTAGTGTGTAAAGATGATTTCACATGACCTATGCACAATATCACACTCAATACATGTGTGTCTCTGGGGGGTGCATTGTGCCTTTGATGTATATAAATAATATACCATAACCAAATACTATTACGTACAGTGGAAATCAGGTTGCCAGAGCAGGTCAGTGTGCATGTTCCTCAGGGTCTCAGCAGTTACAGGTGAGGTAAAGAAAATAAAAGAGAAAAAGGTCAGTAACAACACTTTAAAGTAACAACACTTTGAATAATTATCTCTTTTAATAATGTTCTATCAGTAATCACTCAACTACTGTCTTTCCAACAAACAGATTGACTCACTATCATCACAATGAAACACGTCCAGTAGAATGGACCACAGATGGAAATGAGCTATTAGCTATAATCTGGCATATTGCATCTCTTCTCTTTGCTGAAATTAATGTTTTTGTATGCATGGTCCTTCTATAAATAAATAAATAAATACATGTCATGCAAAGCTGCCTGCCTTCCTTCGACTCTCCCTGAACTGCCTGATCTTTTAATGTTCTATGTTAACCATTTGAGCAGATAGCATTAAGTAGAAAAGATCGCAGATGCTAATGTAACGTTAGCCTACCTCCCGCCCCCTTAGCACCTGGTGGAGGGGGCGATAGGCTCCTCTTCAAATGTTTCACAAAATACTTACCATCATGAATACTCTTACTGTTTAACATTTGGGTTTATTTCATGTTAAGGCTAATACAAATGACAAGGCTAAGTAATGTGATGCTAACTAACGTGCTCGCTACTAGCTATGTAGCTAACTTGACTATGTTCCATGCAAAACATGTGTATTACCTGATATGTCTGATCCAACGACTCCTGGTCCTTTCATCAGACGGGAAGCGATAGAACGAGCAAAGTGGTATGATCACTTATGTGATTACAACCTGGTACAAAGCACGCAGGCATCTTGTAAAAGTGAATTTATTTTTAGCAATCTCTTATTTATTGGAGGGAATAAATCAGTTATGAGATCTTCTTCTTCTTCTTCGCTTTAATTACGAGTCGCAACCACTTGGAGCATTATCGCCTGTGACATCACTTACGCGAGCCAGAATGGGATTTGGGATTTGTAGTCTTTATAGTCGCGTATTTTTCATAGTCTTATATTTCAACAGTTTTACGACAAAATGTGACTTTTTTGACATGGAACTTATTGTTTAAGATTGAAAAACATCATATGTGTAGTTCGTGGCACAATTCAAACGGGATCAAAAGATACGTTTTCTCTCTCCATTGAATTCAATGTAAATTTTTTGCTTCCGGGGTCCCATGGGCCGGAAGTAGATGGGCGTGACTTCGCCTCTCTATTCCCAAACAATAGCTGGGGATTCTGGGTAGTGTAGTGTCTTCGGAAACTGGAGTGTCTTAACTCCGAAAAAACTATTTGTTTCTCTGAATCGAAGGTTAAAAACACAAAAGCATTGTACACAATTTAAACCAATCAATATTGTGTAATTAACAAGGATAAACTGATGTTTTTTAGTGGATGAGTAATGCAGATATCACTGTGTAATCATTTGATAGTATGGGGAATATATCCGATTTTATTATGAAAACTTCGAGACCGGAAAAACTGTTTTCACCCACGCTAACTTTACATGGAAGCTGCATACACGTTCCCGGCAATCCGCGCTCACATTTGACTAGGCCCGCGTGCCTTAGCACCGCTGCTATGACTCCATCCTAGGGGAAAGACTGGACGCTAATAAAAGGTGGGTGAAAGTGTTTATCCTGTATGTTGCTGTCTATAGATAACTAAATGTGCATTTAAAAAAGAGGAATAATTTCGGCGAAAACTAAAAGGTACCACGGGGTCAGATTAGAATCTTCCAAAGGGGGTTTCGTTTAGCATGAAACACTTCAAATAACTAAAGGACAAGTTAAACAAGAAAGTAGAAAGAAAGGGAGGTGATAGAAAACTGTTTATGCTAAAAAGTTAGCAATGATTGAGTCAGACCTAAACATTTCAGATGTGTGTACACACACTGCACTGTAACTTTAATCCATGCGTCTTTGCTTTTAAATTAGTCTTTTTAAATGTCATTTCATAATATGTTTCTTAATGTCTTTCATTTTTGTAATAGCCTTGTGTTGAAATGTGCTATATAAATAAACTTGTCTTGTCTATAGTCATCTGGTGAGACACAACTATTTGTAGTTTATTTTTTAAAAGACCTTAAGTAAAACAATTCATTTTTCTTTTTTATATATGATTTATTTTTGCGATTTTCAATACACAAAGATAGCAGCAATACAATGCATTACCCCTGCGATTTCTAACAAAACAACCCCAAGACACAATACATCAGTTACAATTAGACAATAATGTAATAATGAAATAAATAATAATAATAATTTAAAAAAAACACTTAACATGTTCTAAGAAGGGTAGCCATATTTTTGTGAGCCCCTAATACAGTGTTTAATTTTTTCCAATTTCACAAAGTATAGGGCATCCTTTATCCAATGTGTATGAGAGGGGGGACGAGGACTCTTCCAATGCATCAAAATAACGCGCCTAGCCAGCAATGTGAGGAAAGCTACAAGTTCAGCGAAATAGGATGGCAGTAAATGGTCAACGGGTAAGACACCAAACAGGCCAATTAAGGGTGAGGGATGGATGGTAACAGACGTGATAGCTGAGAGTGAGTCAAAGACAGACTTCCAAAACTGAGATAGGGTGGGGCAAGTCCAAAACATGTGGGCGAGATTAGCTGGTCCAAGGTGACATTTATCACAGTTAGGATCAGTACCAGGATAGATGCGAGCTAGTTTACTTTTGGACCAGTGCACTCTATGGACCACTTTACATTGTAAAACCCCGTGGCGGGCACAAATGGATGATGTGTGGACACGTTTCAAAATAGACTGCCAAACCTCCGTCCCTATCTCTATATTGAGGTCCTCTGACCAATTAGTTCGAAAGTTATCAGAGGGCAGAGGGTGGCATGTGAAAAGAGTATTGTATAGCTTTGAAATGGTACCCTTGAGGTTAGGGTTAATACTTAAGATAGTGTCAACCCAGGTAGAAGGAGGAATAGCAGGGAAACTTGGAAAACGATTACGAATAAAATCTCGGACTTGTAAATATCTAAAGAAGTGGGACTTGGGTTGAATGCATTTACGGGCCAGCTGATCAAAAGATGCAAATGTTCCATCAATGTAAAGTTGTTTTACAGACACAATCCCATTGATCTCCCATATTGAAAAGGCAGCATCAGTGATGGAGGGAGTGAACAGCGGATTGGAATGCACAGGGGACAGTAGAGGTATTCCCTGGAACCCAAAGTGTCGTTTAAGTTGAGTCCAGATCTTGAGACAGTTATTTAACTACAATATTTTTGGAGTATTTTGAGGATGGCAACGTCAGGGGGAGGCACAAGAGGGTCGTCAGAGAAGAAGAGCCACATCAGGCATCCTCAATCTGCAGCCACGGTGGAGGTTGTTTGTTAATACAACGCCAGGACAATAAAGTTTGAATGTTAGCGGCCCAATAGTCAAATAAAAAGTTAGGCAATGCTAAGCCACACATTTCCTTGGTTTTTTGAAGAATGTTTTTTCGAATTCTGGGTGTTTTCTTGTTCCATATAAACTGAGAAATTGAGCGATCGAGTGAATGGAAGAAATGTCTCGGAATGAAAACTGGTATACACTGAAAAAGATATAGAAATGTGGGGAGCACATTCATTTTAATGCAATTTATTCTGCCAGCCAGAGATAGAGGTAGGAGAGACCAACGTTGGAGGTCTTGAGTCAGTCGGACCAACAGAGTGGAGAAATTGCACCTAAACAAATCTGAGAAGCTCTTGGTAAGTAAAACAATTAAGAGTTGGAGATTCACCCCACCTCCCCTCTGTAATGGAAAATTCTGGAGCATGGAGTCAACCCACAATGAGAACACGGGAGGGCTGGAACTTGATGGCAAACACTGGAGATGTATTTGAAGTTACGGACGGAGAATTCACAAAGACATTTGCTGAAGACAAAAAGCGACACAGGTCGTGCATAACTGAAGATCTCTACCCCAGTGCCATGTATTTAGCTGGTTCTGTGAGAATAATCAACATTATGCATTACAAGACATAACAAGCAAATCACTATAACACCTCTATCAGCTGACGCCAACAGGCAGGAATAAGGAGACAGACACGGAGAGCACAGCAGCCCAAGGTTGCAGGCCTGTGCTCAGCGAGGGGAGTAAAAAATGCTAAACGTAAACAAAGGTATGGGCCAAATAAAAAATATTTTCCTCAACACCCTCCATCTGGGATGTACTAAATTGGTAACCATAACAGTTCATCCATATTGTGCTGGTCCCTCTAGATCGCATTTCTCCTCCAGGATCTCTCCATCCATCTGCTGAAATCCTATTTTCATGACAAACAATAAGACACACACACTCGCTCCATCACTGCTGCCTGAAGCTGCCAGAGGACGGGACGGAGGAAGGGACGGATGAGTGGAGGGAGCTGAGAAAAGCTCCCTGTTTTTTTACGTTACAGTATAGTGTTTATTCACGCTGATATCATTTTGTTCATTGATGTGCAGGAGTGTTGAAACATTGAAGAAAGTCGCAGCTCCATCTGAAAATGTAAACTTGGCAGGTTAGAGCTGCTGGTTTGGTTTCCTTCAGGGAGCAGGACATTCTTGGCAACTGTCAACAAACTCAACCGTAACTTAGTAAGCCTCCTACCAGGAAAGGGACCCAGATGGGAAGTCAGCGTGTGCTGTCACAACACGCCTGCACTCAGACATCAAAGTTAGCAGCAGCGGATGCGGTGGGAGCGACCACTTGACAATCAGTGCTATCGCCTACAGCTACGACTTACCCGAGAATAACCCTTCTCAGCATATCTCTGGTCAACCTACTCTACACTGTATTTACAGACTGCTTTGGTTTGCATGCTAAGGGATCATAGGTTGCACATACAGTGTTAATCCCAGCAGCAGCAACCTATCCATTCAGCTGGCAGTGCTCTTCACGCTGTCACTAAGGCTGTCACTAAGCACTGTGAGAAAAGTAATGCAGAACCCGATATCTATTTGATTGAAGCCAAGTCCATTAATGCAATGAGCAGGAAAGAAATGAAGGGTAGCCTGGCAAAACATTTATATATGGCTCAAGCAAGCTGTAAAAGACATGGAAGAGGTCTCCCCCCTCTCCTCCCTGCCCCCATCGACTATAACTCCCCCACACACTCAGACACTCAAAGCATCAGATACTTTTTACACTGCTATGGACAATCTACACTAATGTACATTCTCATAATATTGAAGTGACTTTTATTTTGTACATATTGATTGTTGTGTTTTTATTTAGGTCTTAATGTGTCCACATGTAAAAATGTGTCTTTGACTATATATACATAATTATGTGCACATTTATTTTTTACATTTGTATATACATTTGTTATTATATTTGGGATTGTGGGATACGGTATTTTGATCTCTCTGTCTGTACACACAAACTGGAAGATTGACAAAATACAGTTGAATTTGACTTTTGACTTTGATTTTCCTTCACATTACCGTTACTGTATCTTAGAGGTTCTGACTCTCATCACTGTACAGCTGGCTGAAAACCATCCAACTACACAGTGGAAGCTACTTACTAATGATGCTAACCAAACCAGGTATTTAATCAAATGGAGCGGCTTGAATGATTGAGAATATATCCCCACATACACACATGGCAAGGCGATTACATTTCCCTGCTGTTTGATTTGTAACATATACCACGACATTAAACTGATTTGAGAACACATACCTAAATGTGCCCGCAGTGTATATTGAAATATACAGTATGTGCAAATAAATAAAAAAATACACAAACATATTTTCCTGGTTTGTGTAATGTGAGACAAATGTAATGTTCTAATGTAGTACTGTAACACCTTCTACAATGTGTTTGACAATACTGTGTTTTGATATGGCCATGCTTATAAAGCTTCTTTAAATTGAATTAAGAACTTCCTTTTGACTGGCTGAGGATGATTGACACACACACACACACACACACACACACACACACACACACACACACACACACACACACACACACACACACACACACACACACACACACACACACACACACACACACACACACACACACACACACACACACACACACACACACCATTTTCTTCCGCTGATTCTATTGTACTGTTCTAATTCAAATCCATTTCCTCCCTGTCACCTCTCCAATAATGCTGCTAATGTTGCTTAATGAAATTATGCAAAGGAACAGCTCTCTGACCTGTTCTGAACATATCAAACCATCTGTCTGAGGAGGGGGGAGAGAATGGGAGAAAACCCGGGAGATGGATGACATCTCCAGGTTACAGACACAGCCCTCCCTTTCTCTCTCCGAGGGTTAATATGGTTTTAATGAAACCCTGCTGCTGTAACAATGTACGTCATATGAGAAAATGAGTCAGAGGTGATGGAGAGGTTCAGAATATTTTATTTAGTATTAGTGAAGGATGAACAGAGGGAGGGGCCAATATGTATAGCAACAAAGAGGAAAAGGCAAGTTAGCCCCATCTCAACATAAACCAGGAAGATTTAAATGATCCAGGTTTCGTGGGTAGCCGTGTGTCTTTCATAGGCATGTAATAAAGTTGTATACACAGTTTTAATGTGTTAGAGAGGTTCAGGTTCATGTTCATGTTGTTTTATGTTTGTTTTCTCACTCACCAGTTATCTCTCATTCCAGGCTTCCTGATTGTGTTCACCTGGCATCCTTCTGTGTCTCCTGTGCTCATCAGCGTCAGTCCCGCCCCTGATTGTTCACACCTGTTTCTCATTGTCATGTGGTTAAATTTCCCTGTCTCCCAGTGTTCCTCGTCAGTTTGTCTTGTCTCTTACCATGGTCAGGTCTATGCTCTGGAAAAGTTTTTGTTCCTCACTACGTGAGCGCTTTCTTTTGGTTCTCTATTTTTGTCATCTCAAACTTGAGATTTGATAGTGACTTTTTGTTGTTGTTATTGCTGTATTTTGGTATATTACAAATACTTTACCTTTGTCTCCCGGGTCGTGCAATTGGGTCCTACATCCTAAGTGTCTGAGTTCGTAACAGAACGAACTGACCATTATGGACCCAGCCGACCCAAGAACGCTTCACGCCGCCCTGTCAGCACAAGGCGTGATGATTTATCACCATGAGGAACAGCTGGGCATAGCTGCCCAGGAAAGGAAAAAGCTGGAAGGACGCCAGGCAGATTATCAAGGAAACATTTCTACACAGATGCAACAACTGGTTGCCCAAATGAATCATTTTTTCACTCACCAACGGACTGTTCTTCCGGTGACGTCATCCACAGCTGAGAGGTTGCCTGTCAATACTCCAGTAGACACAGTTTACCCAAATCAGGCTGTTTCTTCCCCTTTACGGCTGGCTCTTCCGGAGACTCCTCGAATTGCAGAGCCTTTCTGGTGAAGTGCGATCTGCATTTTCAACACAACCCAGGAGCTTTTCATCTGACCATGGTAAAGTGGCATTTATCGTGTCTCACTTAACGGAAAGAGCTGCAGCCTGTGCTACTGCAGAATGGTCTAGAGACACCGAACTATGTTACTCATTGGCCGATTTCATAGAGACAATGAGTCGCATTTTTGACCACTCATCACCTGCTACAGAGGCCAGCAGAAGACTGTTTCAAATATGTCAGCTCAACCGTCAGGTTGTTGATTATGCCATCGAGTTTCGTACAGCGGATGGAATGTTCCGGCTCTTCGTGACGCCTTCATGACGGGACTTTCGGAACTAATAAAGGACCAGCTGGCTCCACTGGAGACACCCCGGGATCTGGAATCCCTCATCGCTGTGGCCATCCGGATCGATAACCGTCTTCGGGAAAGAGAGAGGGAGCGTCGACGCAACCGAGATGTTATTCCCAGCTTCCAGGATTCATCTCGGAGGGTCGCGCCGCCAGCTGAGGATTTCCAGCCCATGTTATCGGACCGTCGGACGACTACACTTCCGAATGACTCTGGTGAACCCATGCAGCTAGGAAGAACCAGGCTTTCTCTGGAGGAGAGGCAGCGCCGTCTACGGGAGGGTTGTTGTTTCTACTGCGGCCTGCCGGATCATCAACTCGCTTCATGCCCAGGAAAAGATCGAGCTCACCAGTCAAAAGGAGGGCGCTGGTGAGCAAGTTTCCCGTAGACTTTCCTCCTCGACCTGTTACTCAGGTAAACATTTTTATTAACAATCAGTCTATTGAGTGTGTTAATAGACTCAGGGGCTGACGAAAGCCTTATAGACTGGGGCATAGTCAATCAGCTAGAAATAAAGACTGTTCTGCTATCTCAACCTGTTAATGCCAGTGCCTTAGACGGCCGCTTGTTGTTCACAGTTACCCATTGCACTGAGCCTATTCAGATTACTGTGAATAAGGACCATACAGAGAGCATGACATTTCATATTTTTGAGTCGGCTCAGCACCCGATTATTTTGGGGTTTCCATCGCTGAAGACCCACAATCCTCACATTGACTGGCGTTCAGGGGAAATTAAGGAATGTGCGGTCTAGATTTCTTTAAGTTTTTTCTTTTTTGCGTGTGTACATACATTACCTCGAGAGCCGTACCAAATTGTCTCGCGGGCCGAATACGGCCCGGGGGCCGCAGGTTCCCCACCCCTGATTTAAAGGAAGCGTTTAACAAGTCCAAAGACCTGTCGCTACCTCCTCACCGAGATTTTGACTGTCCCATTGATCTCTTACCGGGAGCCCCCATTCCCAAGGGGAGACTTTACTCGATTTCGAGACCTGAGAGAACAGCAATGGACGAATACATCTCCTCTTCACTCAAATCAGGGATTATCCGTCCTTCCTCTTCTCCAGCCGGAGCGGAATTTTTCTTTGTGGGAAAGAAAGACGGGTCTCTGAGACCTTGCATAGACTACAGTCCACTAAATGACATTACGGTGAATAACCGCTATCCTCTGCCACTCATGTCATCTGCTTCAAACTGCCAAGATATTCACCAAGTTAGATTTAAGAAATGCATATCACTTGGTTAGAATAAGAAAAGGGGATGAGTGGAAGACAGGATTCAACACTCAGAGTGGTCATTATGAATACCTAGTAATGCCTTTTGGACTATGCAATGCACCGGCTGTGTTTCAAGCTTTTGTGATTGAGGTTTTGCGGGAATTTTTTAATATTTCAGTGTTTGTGTATCTGGATGATATTCTGATTTTCTCCCCAGACGCTAAATCTCATGTTAACCATGTCCGCCAGGTTTTGCAGAAACTGCTTGTGAACCAGCTATATGTCAAGGCAGAGAAATGTGAGTTCCGCACAGAAGAGGTGTCTTTCTTGGGATACATAATCTCACTTAATCATATGCAAATGGATCCTGCTAAAATCAGTGCAGTATCCCAGTGGCCCACACCAGACTCCAGGAAGAAGGTTCAGCAGTTTCTATGATTTGCTAACTTCTATAGGAAGTTTATTAGGAATTTCAGTTCTGTTGCTGCCCCTCTGCATGTTCTGACTTCTCCTAAGGTCCCTTTCAAGTGGACTCCCCAGGCGGACATCGCTTTCCAATGCCTCAGAGAGAGATTCACATCAGCTCCCATACTCACCATTCCAGATCCCCAGCGCTAGTTTATGGTCGAGGTTGATGCTTCCAATGAGGGAATTGGAGGAGTACTGTCAATGATCTGTAGAAGACAACAAGATGCATCCATGTACTTACCTGTCGTGGAAGTTGACAACAGCAGAGCGTAATTATGATGTGGGAAACAAGGAACTGTTAGCTGTAAAAGCTGCCCTCGAGGAATGCAGACACTGGCTAGAGGGGGCAGAGCAGCCATTTTTAGTCTGGACAGATCACAAAAATCTGAAATATATATATATATATATATATATATAAGAAAGGCTAAGCGTCTCAACTCCCGTCAGGCCAGGTGGACACTATTCTTTAGTAGGTTAAACTTCACACTCTCTTTTCGTCCCAGGTCTCAGAATCAAAAACCTGATGCTTTGTCTCGTCTTTACGATCCAGAACCACTTGCTGTAGAGCCCAAGAACATCCTTCCACTTAACCGTGTGATCGGAGCCTTTTCCTGGCAAGTGGAGTCGGACGTTAAAAAGGCGAATGTCATGAATCCAGCACCTAGCGAGTGTCCCAACAATTTGCTGTTTGTTCCTGAGGCTCTTTGCTCCAAGGTCATCCACTGGGCTCACTCATCTGTGCTTTCGTGCCATCCGGGAGTAACAAGGACAATGTTCAGGATTCAACAACGTTTCTGGTGGCCAGCCATGAGGAAGGATGTGGCGGAGTATGTTGCGGCTTGTCCGGTGTGTGCGTGTAATAAGACCTCGTCTCAAGTCAAGATGGGCTTGCTCCAGCCGCTGCCGATTCCCCAACGTCCTTGGTCACACATTTTGATGGATTTTGTGACAGGATTTCCTTCATCCAGAGACAAGACTACGGTTCTAACAGTGGTGGATCGATTTTCAAAGATGGCTCACTTCATCCCATTGACCAAGCTTCCCTCTGCCAAAGTCACCGCAGAGGTCATCATGAATCACGTATTCAGGATCCATGGATTCCCTGATGACATTGTTTCCGACAGGGGTCCACAATTCATTTCCGTTTTCTGGAAGGAGTTTTGTCGACTCATAGGTGCCACCGTCAGCTTGTCATCAGGATATCACCCTCAGTCAAATTGACAGTCTGAACCAGGAACTAGAGACTACACTACGTTGTCTCGTCTCCCGGAACCAGACCACCTGGAGTGACCACCTCACATGGGTCGAGTTTGCCCACAATACTCTTCCTACGGCAGCCACAGGTCTCTCTCCATTCCATTGTGTCAATGGTTTCCAGCCTCCGCTTTTCCCTAACAACGAGGAAGAGGTGATGGTTCCATCGGCTCATGCCATGATCAGACATTGTCGCCGAGTTTGGGCTGGTGCTCGCCAGTCTCTTCTCCGAAGTTCAGCTTGGATGAAGGCTGTTGCAGACGTCCATCGCAGGGTCGCTCCCTCCTACAGACCAGGCCAACAGGTTCGGCTTTCCACTAAGGACTTACCACTCCATGTCGCCTCAAAGAAACTGGCTCCGAGATTTGTGGGTCCTTTTCCGGTGTCCAGAGTCATCAACCCGGTCTCTGTACGCTTACAACTCCCCCGGAATATGAGTGCATCCGACGTTTCACGTCAGTAAAATCAAGCCGGTGTGTGAGAGCACACTTGTTCCCGCCTCCAAGCCCCCTCCACCACCCCAGTTATTTGAAGGGCGTGAGGTTTACAAGGTCCGTAAGCTACTGAAGGTCCGTAATAGGGGGAGGGGGAAGCAATTCCTGGTAGACTGGAAGGGTTACGGTCCTGAGGATAGAAGCTGGGTAGCTGCTTCATTTATCGTAGACAAGACTCTTATCCACGACTTTTACAATCAGCCTGGGCCATCAGGAGTCAGCCCTAGAGGGAGGGGGTACTGTTGTGCACCGACAGAAATGTTAGAGAGGTTCATGTTTTATGTTTGTTTTCTCACTCACCAGTTATCTCTCATTCCAGGCTTCCTGATTGTGTTCACCTGGCATCCTTCTGTGTCTCCTGTGCTCCTCAGCGTCAGTCCCGCCCCTGATTGTTCACACCTGTTTCTCATTGTCATGTGGTTACATTTCCCTGTCTCCCAGTGTTCCTCGTCAGTTTGTCTTGTCTCTTGCCATGGTCAGGTCTATGCTCTGGAAAAGTTTGTGTTCCTCACTGCGTGAGCGCTTTCATTTGGTTCTCTATTTTTGTCATCTCAAACTTGAGATTTGATAGTGACTTTTTGTTGTTATTGCTGTATTTTGGAAAAATAAAGTATATTACAAATACTTTACCTCTGTCTCCCGGGTCGTGCAATTGGGTCCTACATCCTAAGTGTCTGAGTTCGAACAGCATGAACAGAAATCTGAAGGAAAACCGAGTGAGAGATGACGCTGAAGGGTTCAATCTGGAGCTGCTCCACTTAACTGGAGGATGAACAGAAGAGAGACGAGGTGAGAGGATGATTTAAGAGAGCCGATGAGTAATGGGCTGCGCTGATGAGAGCATTTTGATATTAATAGGATATTGTGTGTGTGTGGATGATAGATGCGTATGGTGTATAAAAAGAAAATAAGTACTGTTGGCTTGTACCCATGCACTCAAGTCAGCTTAGTGGGGAAAGACAGGATTCAATAGATGGATAATAGATTAAACGAGACGGAAAGGAAGGACAGAGAAGATGTGGAGGGACATTAAATAAAACGAAGGAAGTATAGTTTGGATGACACAAAGGAGAGATCAACTGAAGTTTACATAAAAATAGAGATAAAATAGATATGACCTTCATTAATATGCAAGAATGTGGATTGGGATCAAGAGGGTGACATACACGAGTCACAGAGGCAAGTCAAAAGAGATTGTCAGATCCAATGGAAACTGAGAGGGACATCGTATCTGCGATGCACACCCAGGAGTACAGGAGAAGGTCATTTTTGTTCTTCCAGATTGGTCTTCAGTCGAACTTCAATAGCCTACATTTCAGGAAACTGTTTTGATTTCAGATCAAAAGTTTAAAGAGAAATATAGTTTGTGTATTAATTTACTCTCAGAAGGCTCAAAAAGAAGGGCTATGACGTTTGATATCACAGGGCCCGTGGAAATTGCAAGTTGAAAACCCACTGTCATTTCATGAATACAAACTTTAAAAAAAATACAGAGATGTTATGACTACAATGGTGTGCACTTTAGGCCATGGAAAATAACACGATACAGTATAATGCCTTGCTTGTTTTAGTAATGTAAGGACGCTCCACTGTTGTCTTTATTTACTTTGTTGAAGAGTAGAATCTGCCACACAAACTCAGGAAAAAGAGAAACGGAAGGAGAGGTGCAGAAGACAGCATGGGGACAAAGTCATTCCATATTTCAAACAGACATAAGCTTGGGTTTCCATAATCAAAGTGCCATATCACACCTGACTGTACAAACAATACACTAAGAGGAACGTTTCTCTCCTTGCCAGGGTCAGCTGGAGAGAAGAGTCCTGATTGGCCTATCGAGGTATTTTCAACAGTGGGTGTAATTACATTTTAAAATCTAACAGCAGCCTGGCTAAGTGCTCTCACAGAGCAGCCTGCTGACTCCTGATAGACTAGTATTAGACACATTTACGATCACAAACTCATAAAGTGAACATTTGGAGATGCCACAAAGAAACGGATACATTCCAGACAGTGTGTTGCATCCATCCTTGTTTTCATCACACTCATACTCATCATATGTAGGAGGTGTGACTTTCCACTTTCTTTTAGCTTTCTCTTCATCTTGAAATAAACTCAACAGACTGAGCGTGCTGTAGTGTTGGATTTCCGTTCTCCGGATATCCCCGACAGCCTGCAGGCGTATGAGAGTGTGTGTCTGTGCCTCAGCTGAGAGCAGCACTGTGAAGCTCCCAGTGTGACCAAACTCATTCGTACAGACAGAGCTCCCAACAGAAGGAAGTAATGGTGGCTGAGTGCTTCAGTCTGTGGTGATTTACTTAAGTTAGAGATGAAATGGGTAGAGGATGGAGATGCAGAGCAAACAAACAACTCTATGTCTTTGCATTGGATTAATTAGCATACAACATTATAAAATGCAGCAAGCTTCACCCTTCAAGAGGACAGATCATGCTGCTGTATGACATAAATGTTTTTTGTTAAAGTATAAGCATCGAGTATTCAGTGTGTGGTACAGGACCCTCCATCATTGTGTTAATTACAGCTCAGTCAAATTAAATGAGATTAAGCAACTGCATGGCTCAAAGCCTCGGTGAGTGATACTCTCGAGAAGATGGTTATATCACTCGTAATTTCTTAGATAAATGTCAGAGCTAATAGGGAATTGAATTGATTTAAATATAATAGCACATTAATGACTTAAATATACATAATGAAATGTAGCAAAGCATACAAATACCCTTCAATGAAAGTTCACACTTACGGTCAAATTCAACAGATTATGATATTTATGATTAAAAGATTATTTGTAAAGGCATACTTTATCCTATGAAAGCACTACGAGGAAGAGGAGGGAGAACAACATCCATTTGCTTCTTTATTTGCATGAACAGCCGTGCTCAGTGATATTTGTGGCCAGAGGCGCGGGAAGGTATTTTGAGTGGGGGTGCTGGACTCCAGTGAACACTATTACTGGCACTATAGAGCACGCACAAAAGCACTCCCCACACGCAAACACACAGTACACCCGCGACTGTTACAATGAAGGCTCGATAATTATAGGCAGGTGCTATTTTTTACGAGTGGGGAGCGGACCTCACCTCATCTAGGGGGGTCCGGGGGGATGTTCCCCCGGGAAGATTTTTTTTAAATATTGAAGTTAAAAGCATAAATCTGGTGCACTTTGAGAGCAACATTAAGAGAACTATGGATACCTCTCTCAACACCCAGATGAAACACAACTGTAAACAGATTTACTTTTTCTTTATGGATATTTTACAAATCACTCCCCTTTCAAACTGTATTCTTGTTTTACTGCCATATAGTATTTCATAACTGTTTTTACTTTATTCTCATTTTTTTTATAACTATAGTGATCATATGAAGGTGTGCCACGGAAATAATCTTTTGAATAATTTGTGACCAAACCGTTTGAGACCCACTGAGATAACTTAGACTAAAGTTAACTATCTAAACACTCAGAGAGTCCTTTAGCTCACCTGAGTCTCTAAGTCTGAGAGGAGAGTCCTCTCCTCCAGCTTGTTGTGGAACAAACAGCTCCGTATGTCCGTTAGTGCAGCTAGCTAACCAGATGCGAACAACACGGTCCCTGCTGCTGGCATCTCTCACACACACACAGACAGACAGACACAGAGAGAGCCGAGCTTGAATGACACAAGCACACTTTTATTTCCATGCAACTCTCTGATTGGTCTGGTGTCTTGCCTCTGTTGCATTCACTGAACACTGGAAATTACAGTCCTGCCGTCCTCTCTAGTGTCTTGATGAGGTTCACGTAAAGCATGGTTAATGTATTATATTATTGAGGTAGAATTGTCCGGGGCTACAGAATTGAAGCTAACAATGTGGAATTGATTGGCTACATATTACACAGATTATGCACAGCGGGAGCAGCAATAACCGTCAAATAATAATTCAGACAGGGGAGCTCCGCACCCCCTGCCCGCCGCTAGGGGTGCTGCAGCGCCCTCAGCACCCCCCTTCCCGCGCCCATGTTTGTGGCTCCATAACCAGCAGAGAACACAAGGGCAAAGGTTGGTTTGTAGGAAGATACACATTTCAACCCCTAATTTATCTTTCTTTGCAGAGTTGTTCTGCCTCTCTGTCAGTCCTGTCAGATTTAACAAAGAGATCTGGGAGAGACGGGTTATTGCAGGTGATTGCAGGCTGAGTAATAACTGAGGGCAAAGCGGGATGTGGGCGGCCGCCATTTAAATTCATGAATAAAGCAACCATTTTTTAAGTTCAGACAAGTATAACAAGAAACCATAGCTTATACAACAGAAAGTTCACATTCTGTTTCTGAAACTTTTCTGGTGTTATTTTCTCATACTAAATGTATTTCAGTGCCTTTATTACCATTAGTCACTCTTTACATGAATCACCCATTATTATTATTTTTAATTGTGTCTCTCAATAAGGATACACCCAGAAGCACATAAATATCACTGTACACTATGTACTCACATATAGCTAAGTTTCGACAAAGAGTTGTGTCAAATCAAAAACAACTGTTCTTTCGAACCATTATGAGTATACAGTATCAACCAGGTAATATATTGCACAACAGTTTGCTATACGTGTCAGTGTGAACACAAAGTGTACAGGAGTTTCTAATATAAAGATACATAATTTACTAGTTTTAATCTAAAAGTGGAGAATTTAGTGACTTCAAGAAGTCACTAAATTCTAGTGCGCAATGAATTGCAAAACATACAATCCAGTCTCATATGTCAATTATTAGTTTTCGTCTGCCATGAACCCTACAGAACAACACGTTCTCACTCCCAACCCGTCACATGTTGACGGACGGTCAGGGCCCCTCCCCGTTACTCTATTACGGACAGGGTACCCCTTGGAAGTCAGTTTTCAACGGGCAGGGCGTCCCATTGACTTACATAGAGCTCCCTGAACGTTGGTAATAGAGGAGTTGGGATCGCGGCGAAATGCTCTCCGCAGATCCATTCTCACAGCGTTTATCAACCTTTTTCTTACTCAATATCAAGCCACACTTATTATTTTTACTTCTTTATTTTAATTAAATAATATAGGACTTTTGTTGCCGTCAGTTATGGGGAGAGTAGGGGCTCAGAATACTGAAATCTGTATTGTTTCATAGTTTTTTCCTTCTAATTTTGTATTTTTTTCTAAACCACACACTGTTATTTACTCAACAATAACACATAATTATCCTTGTGTTTATTTATTTGTTTGATTTATAAACACAAGTTGGAGTCCGTCAGGACCGAGGGTCGGAGCAGCTCATAGTAGTTGCTTTAGAGAATTGTATACCCGGAAGTAAGTATTCTCTCCGCTTCGCTTGACAAACCCTGTGATAGGCCTCAAGCTCTGTGATTGGATGTTTGAGTGTGCGCCAAGGGTTACACAGAGCGTCGAACAACACTTTGAAATGGGATGGAACCACGGCAGACTGTCCAAAACTGGATTTGAACGGGTCCACCCCGTCCCCCCCTCCCCCACCCCGTTCCCAGAACTACACATGCTGGCTATTGTGTGTTTTGCAACATGCTCTATGGCAGTGGTTCCCAAACGGTGTGCCGCGGCACACTGGTGTGCCGTGAGGCAAGTCCGGGTGTGCCGTGGGATTTTGTGACAACCATACGTTATTATTGCAATATACAACTACACAAAAATTATTCTTTTTTAATTTACTATATCAGTACTGTTAGAGATATGAATGGACAACTGGTCCGCTTTTTCAAATCTCCGCGCATCCCTAAACAAGCTGATATCTTACAGGAAGGAATCCAGAGCATACAATTAACCGTTCAACAATAATCCACTTTAATGGTAATATGACAATGCAATACAATCAAATACAGTACAAAATAAATACAGATCTGTGGGATCCCACATTTACCTGATACTCACGTGAGCCAGCCAGAGGAAAGAGAGTGAATACGGTGATGCGGCTTTCCCTTCACGGGTGGAACTGATCAGAGAGAAGTAGACTCCTCTGCTGCCTCGACAAGTCCCCCAGCCCACTGCCAGCCGCTTCCAAGTCGTCTGCTGCATGGATGTCCTCGAGGTCCTTCTCCTCCAGTCCGCTGATGACAGCATCCGTGTCGACCTCCATGACGAGACCCAGATCCGTCTTGATGTCGTCCCCTGGTCCTAGCAGGTGGTTTCCCCGTCGCACACTGGCTCCCGTGGTACGAGCTGTCCCCCTTTCCTCCTATGCGGACGGCCTGAGAGATCCGCTGGGTCACTCGGTCGGGGCCGGAGCACCTGGGGTTGATCCACCTTGTCCCGATGACCTTCAGCCTCCTGCGTCTCGGGTCCCCCTTTTGGCGTCAACAACCTGTGTGGAGAAATCTGATACAAAATCCCTCATGCCTACGCTCCGGGCTCTGGGGCCCTCAGCCGTTTGACCCACCAGTGCGTGGCCACTTGGAGCCTGTTGGTGGGGTGTCTTAAAACAACAGATGTCTGTGAACAGGTTTTCTAAATTAATTGTGCAGCTTCAGAATCTTAATACTTGGACTGTGCCCACTAAATAAGAACCCCAACATCTTTAGGTAAACTAAATAACATATTTCAATAGCTCTGAATTTCTGACAAGCATCTGTGTTTATTTCTAAATGAAATCCTTGAGATCCCATTAAAAATCTAAATATGATTTGAACTGCTAATGTTTCTGGTAAAGAAACACACTAATGTTATGGATTCAAAAACAACCAAAATCACGATACTGACAAAGTGAATGGCTTCCTGGTGATACTGCTTCTACCCGTCAGCGCTTAGATATTATCCCGCTGAAAGAATAAATACAGAATTCCAACAAACTGTCCTCAAATGTCTTTCTATTATAAATGTAGATGAAATGTATATCCCCATAATGACCTAAACAATAACGTCTATGGCTTTTACTTCTTTACCAGACTAGTTACATGATGTTGTCTAAATTAAATTGTGTCTCATCACATTACTATGTTTTATCTTAACTGTAAATATGTTCTTTCTACATTTCAAACCTCAGTTACTTGTTGAAACATTACTCACAGGTCAGCTTCTTCAGTATTCCATTCTGGACTTACATCTCTCACAGTAGCCCCTTGGCCACTGATTCTTTATCTGTGTTACCTGCTATAACTCAATCAATATTAGAGACATGTCAACATTCATAAAACAGTATCTTATCCCCAGATATGGAGCAGGTCAATTCTAAAACTGTCAATCAATGGTCAGATTGAACATCCGAGTTGGGGCAGCTGGTTCCTTTCAGTCCCTAAATGAAAAATGTACATTGTGAAGTTTACACTCCCCCTTTTTTACACATTAACTCATGTGTAAACAAAATCCTGTATGGGAAGAAAACCTTCAGGTCATAATGGATTATAAGACAATACCCAACATTTTCCCCAAATGTACATCCATCATTTCCCCAGTAAACACTCCAGTAAGTGTTTCTCTCCATCTTTCAGTCCTAAAAGAAACAGAATCTTCATGTTTTAGTTTGAGTTTCACATTCTGCAAACCGCCACCTCCTGTGGGAGTGAAATATCATCAAGCAGATTAGAAACGGGTCACATGTGGGCGGTTTCCCCTTTTGTGGAATGTTGAGGAAACCTCCCATTTCACACATTATTATAATGTGTTAGTCCAAAACATGCTTGATTAGTCATCGTTTTAAATCATGTAGTTGCACTGATCAGGTGCAGACATACACTCACTCACTAGTTGTTAGGTTGGAGGCGGGAATCATAGCCATAGAAGCCCGGCTCCGCATCTTAGAAAGTAACTCAGCTAAAGTAAAGCCCATGTTAGCATGTGCGGACCGGCAAAAGGAAGCTCCTCTTAGCCGTCCCCCGGCAACTCCCGAGCAGCAGGGAGGCTGGGTGACTGTTCAGAAGGGGCATAACGCGAAACCCGCAGGTCCCCACCAACCCGTTCACGTATCTAACAGATATTCCCCACTCAGCGAGACACCCGCTGAGAAGCCAACTCTGGTTATTGGTAGCTCTATTATGAGACACGTGAATTTAGAGACCGAAGCCTCCACAGTCACATGCATTCCGGGGGCCAGAGCGGGCGACGTTGAGGCGCATCTTAAACTGCTGGCTAAAGATAAACGTAAATACAGTAGGATTGTTATTCACGTCGGTGGTAATGATGTTCGTTTACGCCAATCAGAATGCACCAAACTTAATGTGGAGTCGGTGTGTAGTTATGCTAAAACAATGTCGGACACCGTAATCTTCTCTGGTCCCCTCCCCAATCTGATCAATGATGACATGTATAGCCGCATGTCATCATTTCAGCGCTGGTTGTCTTGGTGGTGCCCAGCAAACAATGTGGGCTTCGTAAATAATTGGACAGCCTTCTGGGGAGAACCTGGTCTAATTAAGAGAGACGGCATTCACCCTACTTTGAAAGGTGCAGATCTCATTTCGGCAAACATTTCAGGGCTTTGTGGACGTAATCCATGACAAACTGGAGTTGAGACCAGGAGGCAGAGTCGCAGTCTTACACGCTTCTCTGCGCTCTCTCCTAGGCAGTCACCCATAGGAATCCCGAACCCAATAAAATACCCAATATTAGCGGTGTGTGTGTCTGCCCAAGGACAATTTAAGGTAAAACCTAATAGAGGTGTCATACATAATAACCTAATAAAAGTAAATGTAACAACTACTACAGTGCAACAAAACAGGAAGATTAAATGTGGTCTCTTAAACATAAGATCTCTAGCATCTAAAGCAATATTGGTAAATGATTTAATATCAGATTATAATATTGATATATGCTGTCTCACTGAAACTTGGTTGAGACATGAAGAATATGTCAGCATAAATGAGGCCACTCCACCCAGCCATGTCAACACTCATATTGCTCGAGGCACGGGCCGAGGAGGTGGAGTTGCAGCAATCTTTGACTCAAGTTTACTTATCAATACTAAACCAAAATGTAATTATACCTCTTTTGAAAGCCTCGTTTTTAGTCTTACGCATCCGACCTGGAAAACTTTGCAGCCAATCTTATTTGTTACAGTGTATCGTGCACCAGGTCCTTATTCAGAATTCTTATCAGAATTCTCTGAGTTTTTATCAACTTTGGTTCTTAAAACAGACAAAGTAATTATCGTAGGTGACTTTAATATTCATGTTGACGATGATAAAAATAGCCTTACTGTTGCATTTAACTCTATATTAGATTCTGTTGGTTTCTGTCAGAGTGTAAATAAACCAACCCACTGTTATAATCACACTCTCGACCTTGTTCTGACTTATGGTATTGAAATTGAGCAACTATTAGTCGAACCGCATAATCCTGCTTTATCCGACCATTTCTTAGTAACTTTTGAAGTACTGTTACTAGACTACAAAGCATTAGTCAAAAGCTCTTGCAGCAGAAACCTATCTGTTAGTGCTATAGCCACATTTAAGGAAGAGATTCCACCAATACTTAACTCGATAGCATGTCTGCATGTAGGGGAGGAAACTTATACAAAATGTACACCACCCCAAATTGATCATGTTGTTGATAGTGCTATAGATGCGCTGCGAATAAAATTAGACTCTGTTGCTCCTTTGAAAAAGAAGAAAATAAAACAACATAGATTAGCTCCATGGCATAATGCCGAAACCCGCAAAATAAAGCAAAAGTCTAGACAACTTGAAAGGATATGGCGTTCCACTAAACTTGAAGAATCTCGTTTAATTTGGCATATTACTCTCAATGAATATAAGAAAGCACTGCGTAAAGCGAGAGCAGCCTACTACTCTTCATTAATAGATGAGAATAAGAATAATGCAAGATTTCTTTTCAGCACTGTAGCCAGGCTGACAGAGAGCCACAGCTCCATTGAGCCTTCTATTCCCATAGCACTCAGTAGTAATGATTTTATGTGCTTTTTTAACGATAAAATTGTTACTCTTAGAAACATAATTAATGACCAGAGTTGGGTGTAACGCGTTACTTTGTAACGCGTTACTGTAATAATATTACTTTGTCGGTAACGGAGTAGTGTAACGCGCTACTTTTATAATCCAGTAATCACACTACAGTTACTAACATTGCCCCGACACGCGTTACTTCGTTACTTTCTAAAATCAGTCATAATCAAACCTCAACAAACACCTGCAAAGAACACATGCTAGGTGAAGCTAACGCACATAGCTGTTGTTTATTTATATCACACACACGTAGTTCTTCTTCTCTGTTTTCCGGTTGTTGCTTGTTTTGAATGACGAATACACACTACCGCTGCCTGCTGGTAAGGAGAGTTATTGCCACTCACACATGCGCAGTTCGTACGTGCTCGGCTGAAGTCTGGCTCCAGTGCAACACATGGCCAACACGCAGGAGAACACGCTGACGCAACAGCGTGAGCAGAGATAGACTGCACAAAATATACAGATAGCAGGAGACAGAGGACAGCAACGGTCAGATAGCAGGAGACAGAGGACAGCCACGGTCAGATAGCAGGAGACAGAGGACAGCCATGGTCAGATAGGAAAACATTCAGGAGCTATCTGGATCAGTCTTATGCGACAATGGAAACTGAACTAAAGAGAACATTTGAAACTTTAGCAGTCTGCGTGATCTGCCTGTAGGGAGGGGCGGGCCGGCCCTGCGAGTAAAGTAACGAGTAAAGTAACGAGTAAAGTAACGAATTACTTTATGTAGATAGTAACGAAGTAGTGTAATATATTACTTTTTTTTAAAGTAATATGTAATATGTAATATATTACTTTTTTTTAGTAACGACCCCATCTCTGTTAATGACCTCTTGCTTTCGACCAGTATAGTGTTATCAACAGCTCCCGGAATCGTAAGTTCTAATATTACACTAGATAGTAAACTAGAATGCTTTTCAGCCATAAACCTTGAACAATTACATTCAATGATTCTCTCTTCTAAACCATCAACGTGCATGTTAGACCCAATTCCAACTAAGCTGTTGAAGGAAGTTTTTCCATTAATTAGCACTTCTTTATTAAATATTATGAATATGTCTTTATTATCAGGCTATGTTCCACAATCATTCAAAGTAGCAGTGATAAAACCGCTTCTTAAAAAGCACAACCTCGATCCAGAGGTTTTAGCCAACTATAGACCTATTTCTAATCTTCCGTTCCTCTCAAAAATTCTTGAGAAAGCGGTCGCAAAACAGTTGTGTGATTACTTAAAAAACAATGATTTATTTGAAGATTTTCAGTCTGGCTTTAGAATACATCATAGCACAGAGAGAGCTCTGGTTAAAGTCACAAATGATATTCTAATAGCCTCAGACAAGGGACTTGTCTCTATTCTTGTTTTGCTCGATCTCAGTGCTGCATTTGATACTATCGACCATGATATCCTATTGCAAAGACTAGAGCACTTAGTTGTACATACAGGGAACTGCTTTAGGCTGGTTTAGGTCCTATCTATCTGAACGCTCTCAGTTTGTACGTGTTAACGATGAATCTTCCACGCAAACCAAAGTTAGCTATGGAGTGCCACAGGGCTCAGTGCTCGGACCTATTTTGTTCACATTATATATGCTTCCGTTAGGCAATATTATAAGGAATCATTCTGTAAACTTTCATTGTTATGCGGATGATACTCAACTATATTTATCAATCAAGCCTGATGAAATTAATCATCTAAATAAAATTCAAGACTGCCTTAAGGACTTAAAAACGTGGATGACCTTAAACTTTTTGATGTTAAACACGACCAAAACTGAAGTTATTGTACTTGGCCCGAAGAATCTACGAAACAAATTATCTAAAGACATACTAACTATGGATGGCATTAATTTGGCCTCCAGTGAGACTGTAAGGAATCTTGGTGTTATATTTGATCAGGATTTATCCTTTAATGCCCACATAAAATCAATTTCAAGGACCGCCTACTTCCATCTACGTAATATTGCAAAGATCAGGCATATCTTGCCTCAAAACGATGCAGAGAAACTAGTCCATGCATTTGTTACTTCTAGGCTGGATTATTGTAACTCTTTATTATCAGGGAGTACCAAGAAGTCAATCAAGTCGCTTCAGCTGATTCAAAATGCTGCGGCTCGTGTACTAACCAGAGTTAGGAAAAGGGACCACATTACTCCTGTTCTGGCTGCCTTACACTGGCTCCCTATAGAACACAGGATAGAATTTAAAATTCTTCCTCTCGCCTACAAAGCCCTTAATGGGCAGGCGCCATCTTACCTTAAAGAACTCATTATACCCTACTGTCCTACTAGGGCATTGCGTTCCAAGAATGCAGGGTTGTTGGTTGTTCCTAGAATCTCTAAAAGTACAATGGGAGCCAGAGCCTTTTCTTATCAAGCTCCACATTTGTGGAATCAGCTTCCAGTTTGTGTTCGGGCGGCAGACACCCTATCCGTTTTTAAGAGTGCGCTTAAGACCTTCCTTTTTGATAAAGCTTATAGTTAGGGCTGATTAGATTCAGCCCCTAGTTTTGCTGATATAGGCTTAGTTTGTCGGGGGACATCTTACTTCTTCCTTCTCTCTGTCTATACCCGTGTACACTCATGTTCCGATTAACCCAGCTTCCCCAAATGTCTTTCTTTTTGGTGTCTATATACGCTGGGATCCGGAGTCATGGATGATCCTGCGGTCCTGTGTCCTGGATCGCGAGCGCTGGATCTTGAGTCGTGGCTGTGGTCCTGGATCATAGGTCCTGGATGGATATCCTCGTGGATTCATCTTCCTATTATACACACATGCATTTCCAAACATTTGGACTACCTATGTTGCAAATGTATTATCTTTTCAATTTACACACGGCATCTATTGCACGTCTGTCCGTCCTGGGAGAGGGATCCCTCCTCTGTTGCTCTCCCTGAGGTTTCTCCCATTTTTCCCTTTAAACTGGGTTTTCTCTGGAAGTTTTTCCTTGTACGATGTGAGGGTCTAAGGACAGAGGGTGTCGTATAGTCATACTGATATTCTGTACACACTGTGAAGACCACTGAGACAAATGTAACATTTGTGATATTGGGCTATATAAATAAACATTGATTGATTGATTGATCACTCACACTGTCAGGTTGTAAAGTCAGGTTTGGTCAGGTACACCTCAGAGTCAGTCATTGAGAGTGCCTTCCCAAGTTACCCTGTCGGTCAGGGTCAAAGGTCAGTTGGTCTCAGTCTTTTTGGCCATGTGTCGTGCCCTGCAGAGATGTTCCAGCACAGGCCAGCATCCTCCGTCTATAAAAATCTGTACAGATGTAGCGCTTCGTATCAGACGCCTACCCGGGCGGGTCCGTGATCTGCACGGGGTGGGCCCCTGCTGAAAAGGAAAACCCCCCCGCAGGACTTGAAACGCCCCCTTGATAAATACATTTAATTATAATGAAACCAGCAGCAATGGATCATGGATCCACCAGGGGGAGCCGTGAAAAGCTGCCACACTGGAACTCATGTGAAATAAACAGCTGATCTACAGGGATCTGATATAGCGGATATTTGTTAAGATCCATATATGTCACGGATAGGATCATATTCTGTGCTTAAGTAAGAGACATGTAATCATTTACTAAACATCACCATGTTTTTATTTAACAAAATAATGTTTAATTCACGTTGGCGTAAGTACAAAACCATCGCTATGTTTTTAGATCAGGAAATGCATCCAGGGTCAAACAAACGATGTTCGATCGTGATCCTCGCGATCATTTAATGTATCATATGTTCACGAGTTGAAATGAATGCACTCAATTTAATCCACGTGAGTTTACAACAACGACAATAATCGCTTTGTTTTTATATCACATCCGACGGAGGAAAATGCAGCAGCTCTCTACCGATCATCCTAATCCCACGGGCAAACAATAATATGTACAGTGCTAATAGTTTACTGTATTATTAGTGTCTAATATTACTGCTATAATAATCACACATTGAGTTGTTGAAATCAGACCGTCGTTTTTTTTAAACGCTCTGAATGAAACGGCAGCTCTCAGCTGTGTGTTTACACAATAACATATGCATAGTAATTTAATACCTTCCAACACACATTGTAAGAATAGTTCTGTTTCATATGAGTGTTGAGAGCCGTATCCACAAATCTACTAATTTTGCCCTCAGTGCACCAGATTGATGCATTTAACTTCAATTTAAATAAAAACATCTTCTGTTGTAACAACAATAACATTATAAATAGTAACATAGCATGGTATTGCACATTTACTGTAGCTTTGAGTGTTACTGGCCTGAGATTTTTTTATTACATGAATGAAGGTGACTGAGGCTTTTTAATATAGACTTTTCAGTGTCCCACATTTTGCACAGAACTGTCCCACATTAGGAAAACAGATTGTCTGAGACAACTTGGCACTAAGAGTACTAATGTGTCTACCATTTCTTGTATGAGTTTAATATCTGCATGTTCTCTTTTGGTTTGATTAGGACACACCCTGGGGATTTCAGAATGTTACTGGATTTTGATTTATTGTATCGGCTTCATGTCACAATATATTCCCGAAGTCTGAAATGCAAAAATGTTCCACATTAGGGCAATTCACCCTACATTTAATCATTTTGTTTATTTTTAACGAAATAAATGTGCTTTAATCCATCATGAAATTAATGTAGGCTATTTACTTAGTACATATCTGACATGAACGATTAAACACGTTTGTGCATTCTTTATGAATGCAAACCGAGTCATTTCGTTTATTTTTAACGAAATAAATGTGATTTAATCCACATAATTTACTGTGTTAATTGTTTACTTAGTATTGTTTAACTTGAATGTTCTTCACTTTTTAAATGCCTCTGTGATGTGCTGCTACCCATTTCCCCTCGGGGACTAATAAACGAATACTATGACATTAACGATTAAACACATTTGTGCATTCTTTATGAATGCAAACCGAGTCAAGCCGACTCTAATAAACGAATACTATATATTGAACGTATATTGAATGGCCTTTGTATGTATACAGTACAGTATAGCCCAACCATTTACACCTTCCTTTTTTCCCGTCAAGAGTTTGAATTGGAGAAAGGTAATCGGTGGTGCTTTTATAGCCTATTGCATAATAACTGTGTGATTTATATTGCTTTTCAAATGCATATGGCCACCCATTTACACGGCTCTTCCCGTCAAGAATATGAATAGAACTTAGTTAGATCACTTTACATTTCTGCGAATGAATTTTTAATCACACACGTCTCCCCATCCCGAAAATAATAAAGAAAATAAAAAGAGGAAACAATTTTCAAGTTCAGTTTTCACCGTTTTATTTAAAATAACTGACATACAGTAACAGACACATGCTGTAGGCCTATCTGCTGCGGAAACCAGGACGAGCGATTTCGGGATCTGTTTTTCTGGGGCTCCTCAGTCTCTCGTTTACCCGGCTCCTGATCTTATGCCACTGGTCAATGTTCAGATTTGGGAACCGATTGGAAACATAAGACTCAATCTGTTGCTTCACATTGAGGGGAAGAGGCATTTTCCCATTGGTCCCAGTCCAGTTGGTTATTTTCACCATTCTCCTATATGTTACAAATGGCGTTATGGCCATGAACATATTAGCAGCATAGATCTCAGGGCGATGCTGTCCCTTAAAAAAGCTGTCCTGGTAAAAACGTTCCTCTTGTTCTGAGGAAACAGCCCTGGTGGGTTCATACCGTTCTCCAGCCCCAACCCCCCCATGTGTCCTATGTATGTTGGGGACCCTTTGTTTAAAACTAATTGGCCATCGGAATGTGTGGAGTCACATTCCACAGCTCTCCCCCCTCCTGTGATCCCCCGCACACAGAGAGAGAGGGAGAAAAACTAAATATACATGACATACTTTGATTTAGTAGATTTCGCATGAGAGCAAAAGGAGAATATCCGTGTGTAAGAGTGAAAATGTATGTATGTAAAATGAGAATATATGTGTGTAAGAGTGAAAATATGCTGCATTTTGAATGTCCGATAGTCCACCATTTCCACCGGAAATATCAAACATTTAATAAAAGTGAAAAACAATGAACAAGACTTAACGTATTCATCATAATTAATTATATTTATTTCGTTTGGATGTAGGTGATCTTCTACTATATGAACATTTTGGACCCAAAATCACAACAAAAACGTAAAAACAGATTTTGAAAATGATTTTATTTTTCACAACACAAACATACACAACGAAACCATTTAAAAGCTGGAAATATATACATGGGATGTGACTATGATAATGTGAAAGTTTGATTGAGGTAGCATGGGATTTCATTCTGATAAGGCAAAAGTGTTATTATAAATATAATACAAATATATATATATATACACATTATGTACAAAAATCTGTTTTTTCTGTCTTTCTGTCTTTTCTGCCAAAGCGGTTTCTGTCAACTACGACACAGAGGGCAACATCACAGATTCCTCCTCCTCCATGTAAAAAAACAAGCTTAAAGCTTGACTCACGTTCAGAGTTCTCTTCATCATAGTTGAGTCTTCAAAACTCTAAATATATCTAACTATATCTACATTTTCAATGTTTGTTTGTCACTTTACTTCAATCGCAGTCTCCCGCAGCCTCTCTTCGTCTCCCGCAGCCTGTCTTCGTATATCTTCGTCTCTCTCCATTTCACGCCGTCTCTCTTCGGTTCCCGCCGTCCCTCTTCGTCTCTTTTCGTCTCGTTTCGTATCACTCCGTTCATTTACCTGATTACCTCACCCCTTCCTGGTAAATACATCCTGTTGAGCAGAATCTACAGTTTCCAGTATTTTCCGTTTCGTAAAATGATAAAATACGGCGAAAATATTAAAATATGTGCTTCCATTATTCATACTTCTGAAATATATCTGTATTAACTTTATATCATCGTATGTCCGTGTTTATTGGGTATTTTTGCATGAAACAAAGACTGGCATATAGTTTCGAGCCAGTACTTTCGACAGAAATACACATATACATCCTGTTGAGCAGGATCTACAGTTTCCAGTATTTTCCGTTTCGTAAAATGATGAAATATGGCGAAGATATTCAAATATGTGCTTCCATATTTCATACTTTTGAAATGTATTAACTTTATATCACCGTATCTCCGTGTTTACTGGGTCTTTTTGCATGAATCAAAGACTGGGATATACAGTAGTTTCAAGCCAGTACTTTCGACAGAAACACACGGCAATGTTGTCCGGACTGTTGTTTTTATGCGGCACCGGCTTGAACAGGTCATGTGATCTGATCACGCCGGCGTGACGGTCGACTCCAAAGGGTTAATATTAAATACATATAAGTATTTTTACAACTTGTATTTAGAAATACTCTGTTGTAATTATTGATGCATACATGTGTTCATCCATTCAATGTGGCATCTGCTATAATGGGGTTAATGTATGATATTACTTAATAATACAATACATTATAATATAATATATGATATGATAATTACATTTGAGTTTTATTCATTTCTTATTTCATAGTTTCTCATTATTATTATTATTATTATTTTGTATCGCTCATCTTATTTTTGATTTTATTAATCTGTGTGAATCTGTGCTGTCCTGTTTTTCACTCTCACCCTGTTGCTGTTTGAACTACTGAATTTCCCCACGGGATTAATAAAGGTCCATCTTATCTTATCTTAATGTATAAATTGATTTACTTCAATCTACTGTACAATATTACAGGAAATATACTGCATAAAGCAAACTATATACTTTATTTGATCTAAAATATTGATGTTTCTACAACACCCATTGTGTATTTTGTGAATGAAGCGCCATCTCATGGTTAAATCCTGTAATCCCGGAAATTGGGCAACGCCCTCTAGCAATTTGGCAACACCCCCAGCCACTGGCATCCGCTGGGCTTTTGACTGGGACACACCCATTTGAGTCTGATCTGGAGTGCTACATCTGTATATATGGAGCGCCATCATTTATTAATTCACAATTACAACTATAATGTTCAAGATATCTCTAACTTTTCATTGGAACAGCGGTTTCCCAAATTCCCTGAAAAGTGTTAGCCAACAAATGTCACTTCCTTATTGTACTACTACTATTACTGCAATTCATTTACACCTAATTAGTATTAAAATGACTAATGAAGCTTAGCGCAAGTTCAGACAGGAAGACCTAACACTCCGTATTGCTCGTCATGGCAATACTTGCTCCCTGCATCTAAATGACAGGGAGCGCCTCTCCTCAGCTAAACCTATCACGCCCCTCCATTTACAAGCCTAATCATCGCACCTGTTAATCCCTCTATATATGCTCTCCCCTGTTCTATCAGCTGTCTTCCAGGTGTCAACGCGCAAGCAGCAGCAGGGCTTCGTCCTAGCTCCAGACATTATTCATCAGCTCCGTAGTCTGGCGGATTAAGCTACAGGCGGCGTTCCCCAGTCGGCTAGCGGTTCCAGCCGGCCGCCCCGCAAACCCGGACGCGGGAGGAAAAGACAAGGAAATCGGGCTCCACGGAAGTTCCTCCGGCTTAATGGAAACGGGCTTCTTCACCCAAACAATTGACGCACGCCTTCAGTCTCTCAAGAGGGTATCACTGGCTTCAGGGCCGCTCAAATGCGGCGCTTCCGGCTTCACGCGGAACGGGTCCTCATCGCATGCGAAGCTTTACCCATTCTGGCTTCAAACCACAACCCCTCCTGCAGGCAGGCAGGGCTCAAGCTACATCCCATTGAAGCTACTTCCCCCTGCGCCTCACTCTAAAATAGGCGTTTGAGTAGCGCTGGCAAGAGGGGTAAGGTGAGTTCCAGGCAGTGTTGGGTGAAACGCGTTACAGTATGGAGTTTCAGTAACGTATTACTTGCATTACTAATGCAGTCGGGTAATTACTACCCATTACAATGCTCAGTAACTAACGCAGTTTCAAGCTTCAACACAGCGTTACCTGAAATGAATGGTGCCAACTCATTTCTAATATGCAAAAGACAAACAAATGCGTCTATGATGTATTTTCGATCAGACGAGATCTCTCTCCCGGTCTGCGTGCGAGGGGGCGGGGCAGTTTACACACACGCAGCTGCTACATGCAGCGGAGCACTCTGCGGAGGTGGCGGAGAGAACGCGCTCCGAGGTGTGGTTAAACTTTACCCGTCTCGACGTGGAGAATGCTCGTTGCCAAAAGTGCAATAAGAGTTTAGCTTTTGTCTAAACATTTATCAAAGTGCAGCACATTCAGACAGAGGAATGCACCGTTTTCGACTGTCTAGCAGCTCTGTAGCCCCATCCACGAGTAACGTTTCCACGTCAGGTGTCATGTATGCTGGCAGCAATACACACTAGAGTTCACTAAATTATACAAACATGGGTTAATGATTAGAGGTAACTGAGTATTTTATTTTGTTGGGCTAGAGTCTTTCCCATGCTGTTTTCCGGGAATAATAGTCAAAGCCGTCAGGTGCAGCATAGGCAAGACGACAAGATTTGTCATAACTTTAACGAAAACGTCTGCTACCACCCATATCGTACATTCCTCCACACCTTAGTCCTGCAAGGACGCTCATCCGAGGTCTGTATGCCCCAGGCGCAACGCAGCTTTGCCGGTACCTCGCGCCAGGAACCACATGGAAAATAATCTTTCAAACCCCCCCCCCCCCACCCGCATTAACGCCACACATTAGCAGCGGCGTATCTACTCACTCAGACACTCAATGAGTCTTCGTTTTTATTCACGGATGCTGCCCATCCGTGGGGTTTTGGGGAGTTTCTTCAGGGAGAAAGAGAAGTTCACGTAAGATGATAGAAGACAGTCTAATCACCCAATCAAGTGCGTCTATGTCTCACCGTGGGGTAATTAAACTGCTAATTAAGCTAGGCCCATATCATGGGTCATGTTTCAGTATTTACCTAAGCATACATCATTTTATGCTGCGCATATTGTCTCATCTATATTGGCTCATGCTCACATGGCTTACGATAAGCCAGGGTATAACATTCATGTATCATCGTACTCAAGCTAACAGCTGCATTACATTGTCTACATCTCCCTCTTCCCCCGGACATCGACTCGTGCCGGCTATCCTAGATCTCTCAGTTTACCTATGGTAAACATGCATATAACTGGTGGTGGTGTCTTAATAGCATTCCAGGGCTTCGTCCAGGATAGGTGCAGCAACCCTGCCGCAATCAAGGTAATTATTCCTCATCCCTACAACAACCAGACGGCCATCCAAGATCTCTCTTCCCTGGTATTTATACATTTAGTGGTAGTGTTCATCTGTGCATGTTTAACCCTGCATCGCAGGTCATCGACCATCGTGTCGGCAATGTTTAGTGGTAGTGTTCACGTAAGCCCGGCGCTGATCCGGCCGTTGTTTAGTGGTAGTACGTAAGCCCGGCCTGATTCCGGCCGGTGGCTCTCGGGTCAAGCATCTTATGATGTACAGTAAGCCCAGCAGAGAACAGTAAGCCCGGCAGCGATTCCGACCGTTGTCTAGTGGTAGTGTTCTCGTAAGTCCGGCGCTGATTCCGGCCGTCGACCTTCGGGTCAGCATCTGATGATGTACAGTAAGCCCGGCAGTGATTCCGGCCGATTGTTTAATCCACATGTTAATCTCTCATTTCATCCATAGATCACCGCAGTCAGCCCGCAAGACGTTCCGGAACCTCTGCCCAGGAGCCAGCGCTCAATCCGTCAGGATTCCTCCCCTGCATCTCCTCTCTCTCTCTTAAATAGAAGCCCCCTAGAAAGGCACCTCAAATCAGCAGGTTTATGAGGAAGGGCTTAGAGCGTCCACCCTCTAAACATATGATTCGCTTGGAGAACGTTTGCGACGTTATGCTTTCCGTAGGCTTCACACTTAAAACTGTTCTCATCTCCACCGTGCGTGCCTTCATGTGCTACTGCGCCACTGATCGCCACCTCAAACCTCAATACATCAGGGGCCTCTTAGCGGGAATTCAGTTTAACGTTCGCTGTTCCGATCCCGGCTTTCCCAGCCTGTTCACAAACCAGTCAGTCAAACTCATCCTCAAAGGTCTCATTAAAACTTCTCCCCCTGTTTTAGACCGGAGACGCCCTATTACACTCTCCACTTTACGCCTCATGCTCTCCAAGCTTAGAAGTGGGGTATTCTCCCCTTATATCGATGCACTACTCGACGCTCTATTTCTCCTAGCTTTTTATGCCTTTCTCAGACCAGGCGAATTTACCACCGCTTCCCTTACTTTCGATTCCAATCGAGACGTCAGCTTTTCTGACTTATCCTTTCACGCTAGCCATTTTAGTTTATATCTTAAACACTCCAAATGCGGCGGCGCCTGCTCCGTCATCGCCGCCCGCATCGATTCCCAGTTCTGCCCTTATAAGGCCATGATCAAGTTCCTACGGCTTAGACCTACCTCTAATCCTCTCTCGCCATTATTCCTTATCTCAGGGAATTTTCCTTTAACACAACGACAGTTCAATGTCTACTTAAAACAAGTCCTCATTAAATCCGGGTTATCACCCCTTCTATACACGGGTCACTCCTTCAGAATAGGCGCAGCTACTTCCGCTGCCAATCAAGGCGTCTCATCCTCATCCCTGCAACAACTCGGACGGTGGTCCTCCTCCGCTTTCTCATCCTACATTTGCCCTGACCTCAATGCCGTGCTGGCTATCCAAAGGTCTCTCCAACCTTAAACAAATTGGTACGTATGCATATAACTGGTGGTGGTTCTTAGTATGTCAGCACGTATGACGCCCCACGGCTCATGTTTATTTCTGCATATCTAAACCTGTATGTCCAGGCTGTAAAACCTTCGGGTCTGTATAACGTGTCCCTGCTAAAGCAGGTTGCCCCGCAAGAGAAAAGGTTCGGGAAGCCTCGCACGTTCCGGGCACCCGGGGCACTGGTCGGGTCGCTCGGTGCGTCCGGGTAGTCCCCGCTCTCCCGGGATGCCCCGTACGTCCGGGACGCCCTGTACGGCCAGGATGCCCCCCCCGGGATGCCCCGTACGTCCGGGAAGCCCTGTGTGGATGCCCTGTACGATCCAGGATGCCCTGTACGGCCAGGATGCCCCGTATGTCCGGGTTGCCCTGTACGTCCAGGATGCCCCGTACGTCCGGGAAGCCCCGTATGTCCGGGTCGTGAAACCTCCGGTCCGTATAATGTTTCCCTGCTAAAGTCAGGTTACCCCGCACATTCGGGAAGCCTCGCACGTTCCGGGCACCCGGGGCACTGGTCGGGTCGCTCGGTGCGTCCGGGTAGTCCCCGCTCACCCGGGATGCCCCGTAAGTCCGGGACGCCCTGTACGGCCAGGATGCCCCCTCCGGGATGCCCCGTACGTCCGGGACGCCCTGTATGTCCAGGAAGCCCCATCCGGGATGCCCCGTCTGTCCGGGATGCCCCGTACGGCCGGGAAGCCCTGTACGTCCAGGAAGGATGCCCGGGAGGCATCAGTCGCTTAAATCCTCACATGTATTAACCTCTCCTTTCCATCCATAGATTTCCGCTGCATCCCACAAGGTAAGATTATTCACATTCAGTACTTCATACTTCATTCTTTTGGGGGTTCATCGGAAACGGTTCTTCCCTTCCCGATTGATATCCTACTAAAACCTGGGCCTAATCGCCAAAACAACATTCATTCATTTGTGATGAACTGTCATCATTATGTTTCATTGATATAATGTGACCGATAATAAACATGTATTCCATACATCATGTCTCTCCTGATTGAAATGAAGCTTAGCGCAAGTTCAGACAGGAAGACCTAACACTCCGTATTGCTCGTCATGGCAATACTTGCTCCCTGCATCTAAATGACAGGGAGCGCCTCTCCTCAGCTAAACCTATCACGCCCCTCCATTTACAAGCCTAATCATCGCACCTGTTAATCCCTCTATATATGCTCTCCCCTGTTCTATCAGCTGTCTTCCAGGTGTCAACGCGCAACCCTCCTCCACCCCTTCGCCTCCTGCTTTCAACTCCATGCATGCACACACATGCATTTCCAAACATTGGACTACCTATGCTGCAAATGTATTATCTTTTCAATTTACACACGGCATCTATTGCACGTCTGTCCGTCCTGGGAGAGGGATCCCTCCTCTGTTGCTCTCCCTGAGGTTTCTCCCATTTTTTCCCTTTAAACTGGGTTTTCTTCGGAAGTTTTTCCTTATACGATGTGAGGGTCTAAGGACAGAGGGTGTCGTATTGCCATACTGATATTCTGTACAAACTGTGAAGACCACTGAGACAAATGTAACATTCGTGATATTGGGCTATATGACTAAACATTGATTGATCGATTGATTGAACTCAGGACCAAGCTTAACCTTCTCCCTTCCAACCGGACCTAACCACTTATCACCACCACCAGTGTCTAGACCCGGGGGGGTTCATCGGAAACGGTTCTTCCCTTCCCGATTGATATCCTACTAAAACCTGGGCCTAATCGCCAAAACAAAATTCATTCATTTGTGATGAACTGTCATCATTATGTTTCATTGATATAATGTGACCGATAATAAACATGTATTCCATACATCATGTCTCTCCTGATTGAAATAGATCTATTTCAGAAACTTGTGTACATCACTATTATCTTGTGTCAAAACATTACTAGGATCTGTAAAGGTCTGCTATGTATTCCATAACTCATTCTATCAATGTATCTTCAATTCTGGTGCACTTAAAGAACAATGTTACCTTCTTTAACAGTGCGTGGAACTCTGGGTGTCCGAACATGCAACAATTACTCCCTACTGTAACAAATTAAAACACTACCAAATTCACACACGAATAAAAAGTCCAGTGCATACTTCCTTCATGCCCCCCCCCCCTTTCCTATCAGTGTGTTTTAGAATGATTTTCCACTTCACTTTAATAGTTCTCCTCTTTTCCGCTATTTTTTATTTACCAATTGACTAATTTATGGTCAATACATCTTCTTATCTTCACTTATTTATCAAGTCAATTCAAGTTCTTTACAATACATTAGTAGATACCTTGTGGAGTATTCACAATAACTAATCCTCTCTAGGATATGAAATCCATTCATCTTTACGCAGATACTATTTCCTTATTTACCTTTTGTTCATGATAACAATGGTATAACAACCACACGTTTTACCCATAGCTAGTTTCTATAACAAGACTATTATGTGTGACATAATCAGATGTCTTGTTTGCTAACCAAGAATATTAAACTTTAACCTTTTCAGCATTCCAGACCATCCTATAAACAAGCAGCCTCCCATCTAAACACTAAGCATTAAGGTTTCTACACCACCAACCGGGAAACTCTTGCACAAGTATGCTTTAAAATCATTGCATCATTCCTCCAGAACAATCTGAGACAAGCATGTCTCAAGATCTTGTCATAATGAGCACAGTCAGTGATGCAGCTGTAGTCAGTGGCAGGGTCCCCAAAAAAGCTAGGACCGGCCCTGGTCAGTGGGCTCCAAGGAAACTCTCCCTGGCTTTGAGATGAGGGAAGATATCACTTGGCCGACACACATTGTCCTCTGTACGGCAGAAATCCCCCAAAACCGCAGTACCTCTTCACACCACTGTTGCCTTGACAACGAGGCACAAGCATAATGTCAATATCTCCTCAGAGATGCGTTCTTTGCACACTTCTTCTGTTCGCAGTGAGCAACTCTTCACCAACACACTGATTCAGAGAACCCAAAAGGTGGTGCATAACTATCCAATGCTGCTGCAATCACATTCCAGCTACTGAGAAAAACTCAATTTAAATCTCTCTCCCAACGGGTTACAAAATAAAACGACTGAGTGTCTATATGGTCAGGAATGCTGAAACATGTGAATGTTAAAACAAATCAATGGCAGTAGTCTACCCAGATTCTTTACTCCATTAAAAGTAGTAAAACCACATTGTAAAATCTCTTTTTTATCTTTAGAAACCATGAGCAATGACAGTTCTCATAAAACACTATTCTTCCTTACTTCAGTTCTAAATCAAATGAGCCAGACAGGAAACCCCCTTTAACCACTTGCTTATTCTATTCTTTTTGAAATTGTTTATCTAAGTTGTGTTACAAGCAGGTTAGATCTGTAATGAATTAAAATCAATATTTAAAGACGTAATATAAGTTAAATATATTGTTAAGCTAATTACTGTTTTATTGTGAAGGCATCTCTGGCGAACAGCGGCCTTTGGCTTTTATTTTGAAAGGCCGTTCCGGAACAGTGAGTTCGATTTCTAGAAACACGGCAAGTTAACAATCGTTCTAATGCATTAACTAAAGTCGTGAAAGAGACAAGGAGGGGGAAGGCGTGTGGAAGCAAGCAATGAACTGAAAATGCCACCAATCCACTGTTTTAACGTGATGGCGCACATTGAAAACCGAAGCGGGCATAAGCACCCCTGTCATATACTGACAAGCGTTCAAAAACCCTTCTGCTTATCACTTAGGCTACTACTTTTTGTTTTATTCATAACCTAAAAATACAATTGTGATGAATAGCTTGCTCTTGTACCATTACATTTACCAACATAAAACAAGGTCTTTACTAATCAACAATGACAACCTACAGACAGAACAATCAAGAAACAGACAATACAGACAATACAACTCCTAAATAACATTACAATATATATTTCTCACAGTGAGTTCGTTATCTAATGTTTTAACAAATGCTCATCTTTTTATGTGTAGTAAATTGATCAGTTAATGTCGAATAGTATGAAATTCACTATGCAATGTTTCTTATTTATTTAAGTATACAAGCCTTTTCTTTAGCTCCCTGTTTGATTCCACTTAAAATCAATCCCTTAATCTGTTCCCATTGCTCCCGGTACCTCCCTGGAATTTCAGAATTGTCTTTACTCTTCTGATGTTCCATATTGACTTCGCTTTTATTTATCTGACTTAATTAATATGTGTTCACTTGTCTATTGTCGTCGTTAACGTGCTTCCCCCCCCCTTTCAGCCACTAGATGGTAGCAGCAGAGCACAAATGAGCTTCACTCTTCTGAGTGCATTGTCAATCGCTCACAAGTAGTTTAGGTAAAAATCACACAGATTTATTCCCCGTACAGTTTGTCCAGCTTGATAATGTGATGTTTATTTCAACAGGCAGACCAAACCTTGAACGGTGCTTCAACACTCATAAGGAATGTGACCATTCCATGGGGCTTAAACATCCAGGTTTTAGCGAGCCCTTTATCACACGTTTGCTTTTCAAATACATTTTTACAGACAAGGGAAACGAGAGCCGGTCCCGTCACAATTTCAGTGACGTTTGCTTTCTCTCCCAAGAATTGAACATATAGCAGTCCGCTGGCACTTAGCTTTTGGCCTTAGTCTGCTATTTAACCCCAGTTTTAAACGGTGACTCGATCTAAATTATCGAGTTTCCAGGTCTTGTCGTGCAGGAATTTCACCTCGCCACCCACAAACTGCACCGTTTCCACGCCACTCAGGAATAAACTACCTGAGGTCCACGTTAAACTGCTCTATGTCTCGTCACGCAGGACTCTCTGTCTACCTTGCGATCAACGTTCACGTGTTTTATATAACTTTCCTAACATAGTCAAATATGCATTGTATATTCCATTTAAACTTCAAAAACACTGTGAAACGCCTACAGACAATCTGGTTTTTTACCTTATTTGTAGTTGCAGGGCCCTGCTTATTGTCTGAGACGTCTAAAAGTGTTTGTTCCCGACCCATTCCGGTCGTCTGAATCCCTCCACAGCTCTGTTCATCTGGCACGTCGGATCACCATTTGTTAGAGATATGAATGGACAACTGGTCCGCTTTTTCAAATCTCCGCGCGTCCCTAAACAAGCTGATATCTTACAGGAAGGAATCCAGAGCATACAATTAACCGTTCAACAATAATCCACTTTAATGGTAATATGACAATGCAATACAATCAAATACAGTACAAAATAAATACAGATCTGTGGGATCCCACATTTACTTGATACTCACGTGAGCCAGCCAGAGGAAAGAGAGTGAATACAGACTAGTTCCTGTGTTTTATACATGTCTAACAATGGGGGGAGTTATCTGAACCTCCCTTTCAGACCTTTGGCCTTTGGCTGCCCAAATCTCCAACACCTCACTTCTTAAGTTTCCCCAATCATAGTAGCTTAGCTTCATTATCTCCTAGCCTCCCTTCCAGACCATTGGCCTTTCAGTTTGGACATAACAGGATGCCTCTGTTCTTAATCTGGTTGACCCCGCGTTTTTGTACCACACAGTATTGACACCGTATATTTCCACTGAGGCTCCTCAGCAGTTTGGACTTTAACACCGTACTGTACTTTTCGACTCAGACAGCTCAATGTCTTATATTCACTGTTTTCTACACAAATCATTTTCCCCTTTTAAGCTTCTTCGTAGTTTACTAACATGAATACATACAAATATTTCCTTACAGTACTTTGTAGGTTTATATGGCGACTTGCGCCTCCACATCTCCACGTGCAGTGCTGCATAAACATCGCTGAGTCAGCGATAACTTTCGAGGGGTGGAGGCAGTTGGATATAGTGAGTAAAAATGTTTTTTTTGGGAGAAATTACCCCTTAAATTAGGACTTCTGGTGATGTAATGGCGCGTTTCCAGTGCAGCACAGAGCTCGCTTTAATGCTGCGTTCAGACCGGACGCGATGCGAATATTCGCTTCGCTCTAAACGCTCCTATCGCATCGCTCTAGGCCAGGGGTGGCCAACCAGTCAGAGGTTAAGAGCCACATTTTTTCTATGTTACTGCAAAGAGCCACATCAAACACACAGTCACTGATACCGCTTGTTTCAGTTTTTAGTTTTCTGGAGACAAGATTTCAACGTCACTGATGCATTTTTGTGGCATTGGGATATATATTCTTTAAATCCTCTGGAGCAGAGAGGAGCTGTGGATTATTGATATTGATTAATGCATCAGTGTTTCTTAGGGTAAAAAACTATAGGTTACTTACGTAACCCCAGTCCTCAGAGTAACATGAAGTGAGATGTCTCACTCTGGGATGCGCCTCATCGCGGAGCAAACAGAAGCATCAATCTCATTACGCCAATCCTGATTGGCTGGTGATCTTGACATCAACGTCAGGGGAAATCACCCCCTATAAGTAGCCTGCGCCACGACGCATGCGTCATTCAAAATAAGCACCTCTTCTCGCTTCACCATAGCAAGGAGGACCGTCTGGTGAGACATCTCACTTCATGTTACTCTGAGTGATGGGGTTACGTAAGTAACCTATAGTTCTCATTCATAACACTCCGTTCGATGTCTCACTATGGGATATTGTAGCTCCCGTATTGCCAGATGAGCTTATCTCGAAGATCACCGATCAACCAGAATTTAACAGGTGGAGTCCCGACTCAACAAGGTGCCCAGCATTGCTCGGGCCACGCTTGGAGCGGAGACGTCTAGCCTGTAAAAGCGGACAAAAGTGAGCGGCGAAGACCAGCTTGCCGCTGCACAGATGTCTTGGATGGAAACACCCTTGAACAAAGGCCAGGATGTAGCCAGGCCCCGAGTCAAGTGAGCCCGCAGACCCGAAGGTGCTTGCAGATTCTGACTCGTATAGGCCAAAGCAATCGCCTCCACGATCCAGTGGGAGAGCCGTTGCTTAGTAACAGGCTTACCCTTGTGAGGTTTAGCCCAGGACACGAAGAGTTGGTCATTAAGACAAAGCTCTTTTGATCTGTCCATATATGTGTGTAAAGCCCGGACTGGACACAACAGATCCTGCTGCTGTTCCCCGGAGGAAACCAGCTGCGGAGGAAATGCCTCAATGTCAATTGGGGTACACGAACCAACCACCCTTGGTGTAAAGGCAGGGTTGGGTTTCAACAACACTCTCGTTTGCCCTGGGGCGAACTGAGTGCATGAGGGATGTACAGACAGTGCATGGATATCGCTGACCCGCTTGGCGGATGCCAGGGCCAGTAACAGCACTGTCTTGAGTGACAGATGTTTCATGTCAGCTCCTTCCAGGGGTTCAAATGGGGTCATTTTGAGCCCATTTAAAACCACTGCCATGTCCCATAAGGGCACCAGCGACCTGGAGACACGGAGGAGCCTGCGAGTTCCCTTCATAAAACGGCAAACCAAAGGATGTTGGCTAGCCGTCTTACCCTCAAAGCCCACATGGCATGCAGCCAGGTACACCTTGATCGTGGAGAAAGCTCTGTGTTTTTCGATCAAGTCCTGTAGAAATGATAAAATCACCCCGACAGGACATTGAAAAGAGATGTGTCCTTCTTGAAGGCATCACTCCTCAAACACCCTCCACTTACAGTCGTAAAGAGACCTGGTGGAGGAAGCTCTCGCACTCTGAATAGTGTTTATCACCTTCTGAAGGAGTCCCACTGTATTCAGATTGTACCACTCACGGGTCAGACCCATAGTGCCCCGCGCTCTGGGCGTGGGTAAAGGATCGCCCCCCCCCCCGCCTGAGACAATTTGTCCCTGCGTGGTGGGGGCTGCCATGGCTGCCCGCACAACAGCTGATATATCTCCGCCAGCCCGTACATTACGGGCTAGGGTGGAAACATCAGAGTAAGTGTGTGGCGTTGCTCCTTCACTCTGGCCAGAGTTGGGGGTAACAGAGCCAGTGGTGGGAACACGCACAGAAGACCCGGAGGTCAATCGTGTACGAGTGTGTCCCCGCCTAACAGTGCGTTTAAATCGTGCATTAAAGAGAACGGCTGTCATTGAGCATTTTCTCCTTTTGCGAACAGACTTAACACGGCTCCGCCGTAACGCACCCACAGCGGACTCCCGATCCTTGGATGTGGAGTCCAGTCTGCATAGAGTGGTGCACCTCTGGACAGTAATTCTGTCCCGAGGTGCATAACTCCCGGTACCTGTGTCGCTCTCAGAGAGAGGAGACGTCTGCCGCTCCAAGGGATAAGTTTGTGTGCCAGTGTGTGTGACTGGAGACAACGCAACCTCCCCTGGCGGTTCATACACGATATTGTGTTGTCTGTCCTCACGAGGACATGGTGTCCTCTGAGAGAAGGCAGGAAGCGTTTTAGGGTGGGGAACACCGCTAAAAGCTCCGGGTAGTTTACGTGTGCCCACTGGAGGTCTCTGCTCTAGGGACCTCTCACCGGGTGATCTTCGTAAATACCCTATCAGCCTGTCTGACCTGCGTCCGTGGTGACCACCTTCTGTGAAAGGACAGCACCCGTAGGCACGTCCCGCACTAGAAAAGTCGGGTGTAGTGCCACTACGCATTACATAATAACCAAAACTCTCCGCACGCCGTGGCGCGCGGGGTTTAGTTTTATTATGAGCCCCATGTTGAGTGGGTGCTTTACGAGGACATTTCCCCCCGTAATCTGACTCCGCTCGGTGGGCATTATAGATAAAACCCTTCTTTCTAGGAGAGAGAGAACCTCTCTCTCCAGAATATGGGTTGACTCTCTCTGGGTTTGTGAAAACAGATAAAGTATAACTGTTTTGAGAAGCCCAGGCAGATGTCGTGAGTATCTCCTGCTGTATGCTCCTTAGAGCCAGCTGGGATGTCACGTTTACGGCTCCGGCCGGCACTGCGCATGCGCGTGACGGAGGTGCCCTTTCAGCTCCAGCCGGCACTGCGCATGCGTGTGACGGTGGTGCCTTCACGGTGCCGGTGGTGCCCTTACAGCTCTAGCCGGCACTGCGCATGCGCGAGACGGTGGAGCCTTCACGACCCAGCCGGCACTGCGCATGGCGGTGGCTTCACGGACCCGTCAATAATCCGCCTTTTGATTGGCGGGCTGCTTATTGGTTTTATTGATTTCCTTTTCATTTTTTTTTTAGCTGCGCCCTCGGCCTAAAGCCTGGATGCGTCAGCGGCAAATGTTTTATGACAGAGGAATCAACCAACGTGTGACATGTGTTTGTGCGGACTTGAGGATGGTGTTTAGGCATCTCTCGAGGCGGCGGGAACACATTCACGGAGGGGAGAAGGAGGGGCTGTCACGCCGCTCGCTTCTTCTTCCTCGACTGCTGGCCGAAATTCTGGGTTGGCTGAGCCTGAGCTGCAGCCGGAACCGGAGATTTTCTCGGCCAACTTGCCCTTGTCTGGGGTGGGCTGCGACCTCTGCGTCTTCGGTGTTTTAAACCGAGCAGAGTTCGAGGCAGCTTGGGCAGAGGACTGTTCATCCGAGTCAGACAGGAGGAACTCAGAGGTATCCTCTTCGTCCTCCATGTAGTCTAACTCTAGGACATCTTCCGCGGGTGAAACCATGGTGAGGTCCAGCCGGGAGCCCCAGCTTGGTAAAGCGTGGGGCCCTGTTCCCGCGTCTCTTGCCGCCACCTGGTCTCGGCCTGATATGGCGCGGGATTCCGGTTCTGCGGTTGCCGCTGTCGATGAGCCCCAGACCAACCCAGTGAGGGGCTCCATCTCTGCGGCGGACGCCCCCGTGTCTTGATTGCCAGCCGGCAAACCAGTGGACATGAGGGGGTCCTGTCCCGACAGGCTAGCTTGTTGTGCTAACCTTCGGCGGAGGCTCTTCATAGTGAAGCGGGCACAATGCCCGCACGAGCCGGGGTTGTCAATGGCCTCCTGGGCGTGTTCCAGCCCGAGGCAGGACGAACAGATCTGGTGTGAGTCTGTACCTGACACTTTCAACCCGCAGCCGCAGAGCCGAGCCTCCGAGTTCCTGACTCCTCTGGTGTGAGGGAGAGAGGCGTCCATCTCGTTCGCCGCGAGGCGTGGAGAGGACCCGCTCTTAACAGGTACGTCGAGAAAAAAGGTGTTACCAATCTGTCTTTAATCCGGAGAAAAAAAGGACAGTGTGGGTCTTTTTCCTCAAAGAATATTACCTGGTGTGGTAATATTCTTTTAATCTTTTTCTCCTCCGTGAGAAGAGAAAAGAAAAAACTTCCTCGCTACCGTGGTGTCGGCAGTGAGGGAAAAAACACAAGCTGGCAACGGGTGTGTTGCTAGCTTGAGAATCAAAACCTTACCTTAATTCCAGAGGAAGAACGGCGAGGTTGATTATAATACTAACTGGTGTGTTAGTACTATACTCTTCTGCGAGGCAGAATAGGGTAGCCGGCTAACGCCCGTCGACCGAGATTAGCTTTTGGTTCAGTCTGTGGACTGTTAAGCTAGCCCGGCTACCATTAGAGATGTGCTCTGAAGCGAGAAGAGGTGTTTGAATGACGCATGCGTCGTGGCGCAGGCTACTTATAGGGGGTGATTTCCCCTGACGTTGACGTCAAGATCACCAGCCAATCAGGATTGGCGTAATGAGATTGATGCTTCTGTTTGCTCCGCGCATCCCATAGTGAGACATCGAACGGAGTGTTATGAATGAGAACACTAAACTCACAACTTAAAATGAAAGCGTTTAGTTTATTTAATAAAAGAGCACATGTTCAATGTGAAAAGTGACAGTAGTTATAGATTATTTGCAATTTGGTGGTATATATATATATATATATATATAAAAAAAAATTATATATATTTTTTAAACACCTTGAATTTCAGGGGGTGGCGCGGGGCTCCCTTGGCGGGGCGCAGCGCCCCTCCAAGACAATGGTAGGGGAAACACTGGATAGTGTTTAATCAACGATAGGTTTTCCCCCCCTCAAAGGTGATTGGTTCACTGCATCGCAGGTATTATTGTGATTGGCTCTTGGGCCACATCAAAATTAGACGCGATGTCATCCTCTCATACTGACACCTGACACCACACATATACACACCGGGAGCCGGGACGAAAGTAACACGGGACGAAAGTAACGGGACGATTTTATCCGAGCCCAAACAACTTTGACCGGACAAATTACGTTAATACTACTAAATACCTACTAAATATCAGGTTTAACTGTCAGGAGTAGCTAGTGTTGTCACGATACCAACATTTTGGTTTCGATACCAAGTCAAGAATTGCGATTCCGATTCTTTTTCGATACTTTTAAAAAAAAAAGGGAAACAGTCTTAAATGTAATTATTGTGCTTTATTTCACACCAGAACCATAACCATAACACAAACTTTTAAACAATGAGAACAATAAATAAAATAAATGACAAGAATTCGTATTAAATAAAATTAATACATTTCTCACAGACAGGCCTCGTGGTGTCCGTAGGCTTGCCCTCACTGTCAGAGATAGAGCTCAAATACTTCCAAATTTAGCTTCTGGCGTCTTTTTTGTCAACAAGCCGAGGCACAGCGGCAGTTGCACTCCCACTTGCAGCCATGCTTGTCGTTTTCTCACATGCTCTGGCAGCTAGCGTGTGCACGAGAGAGGGGAGGGACTTAGAGCGTGCTTGAGAGGGAGGGACTGCAGGCACGGCTGCAGTGCAGGGAGTGGAAGCAGAGCGCTGAACACACACGGCTCTTATTAAAACGGCGCTTTGATTGGATGTTTGAGTGTGCGCCAAGGGAGTACCGGAGTACTTTTCCCCGTCATTCTTAAAGTACCGATACTAATGAAACGGAGGAATCGTAACGTTTTTAACGGCAGGGTATCGCGGTACCTTTCAAGTATCGGTACACCGTGCAACACTAGTCAGGAGTCAGTGTCTCTCCCCCAAACTCACACATATACAATTCGATATGAACTGAAGAGTCGCATGCAACTAGGCAGAGAGCCGCGGGTTGGCCACCCCTGCTCTAGTCGCTCGAGTTTCACCGCGGCTGCCAGCTGTGTTTACTCGCATCATTCAAACAAGACGTGCTCGGGAGCTACAACTACAACAAAATGAACATATTTTACCGTGATTAAATTGTAATACACGTTTCTAAATTATGCCGACGTAACAACATACTGATACCGGTTATTAAAAACATGAATTAATGCTTTGACAAGTCTGCAGACAGATGGCAGGCGAAACACCTTTTTAGAATGCTTGTTTTCTGAATGGAGATTGGATCGACCAGGCTAAGCTAACGTTGTATATGCTCACTCCACACTCATAACAACGGCCTACAGACATAAAAAAAACAGCGACTGTATTCGCCATGACACAGACAGTGCCGAGCCGTGTGGGGCCCGTTTTTGGTTGCATTTCCACTTGGCCTAGTACCGGCTAGCGGGTCCTAATTCACAGTTTTTCTGGCCCCATAAAATCGTGGTTCTAGGGCCAGGAACAACCAGGCTGAGTCGGGCTGAGTATGCTAAACTAGAGAGAGAATCGCTGGCAAGGGGGCTACAACTACAACAAGATGAACATATTTTACCGTGATTTAATTGTAATACACGTTTCAAAATGATGCCGAATTAACTACATACTGATACCGATTAGTAAAAACCATGAATTAATGCTTTGACAAGTCTGCAGACAGACGGCAGGCGAAAAACCCTTTTTAAAATGCGTGTTTTCTAAATGGAGCTTGGCTAAGCTAACGTTATATATGCTCCGACCGTCCACACTCACAACAACGGCCTATACAGACATAAATAAACCAGCGACTGTATTCTCCATGACACAGACAGTCTGTGGTTTGTACTTGTTTAACTTTTGTCTAGTTTCTGAACAGATCGTATCTGCCCCCGGCTGTTTGAAGAGCAAGCATGGGAAACAAAAGACAGCATTTACCTGTTTGCATCCAGCTAGCCATGCCTTTCTGGTGTACCAGCTATGTGAGAAGCCTCGTTGATACGTTTTGTCTTTTTCACGAGCTTGCTGCGATATATGCAAATCAGGTTGGTCCGGTCCAAGGTCTTTAATCAACAGTTTATCTCCCAAACTTCCCCCTTCGAAAGGATTAGAGATTAGCTCTTGCACGGAATTGGGCGGGGACCGAGGTCCGGCGACTCCACCTGCACACAAAGCCATTCTCATCACCTTGGTCACTCACGAGTCTAAAAAACAACTCACGTCAACGCACGTAAGCAACGTGGGCGCCAACGTGAGCGCCCTCGTGACCAAAATATTTGACGGCGCTGATTGGCTGAAATTATGTTTCGGCGGCGCAGTTTACTTTTGAGACTTTTGCAAAGTGCTGGTTGCTGCTGTTTGGCTCGGGGGCTCCGCCCGGTAATGATTCACTAATGCCAGGGCAAGGCAGGCAGGAAACATGTGACTTATCAGTAACTTTAGACATCGTAACACAATTTTAAACGAGATTTTACTGTAGATTATACATTTTACTGATACCAATTGTATGATATCTACCTTGTTCATTAAAAATAAAAATATAAAATATATATTTTTAAAATATATTTTTTTTAAATAATAATTGTATGTGGGAAGAGGTGGGGCGGCGAAGAGGTGGGGCGGCGCCCCTAGCGCCCCTATGGGCCGGCCGCCACTGGGTGGAGGTATGCCCATTATTTTGAGTTTGTCCGAAGAATAGACAGGAATGTGACAGTGAGGTGCAAACTGTGTCCAGGCCAGAAGCTGTTATCCACTGCTGTAAACACCACGTCAAACCTCAACAAGCACCTGCAAAGAACACATGCTAACGTGAAGCTACCGCACACGCTATTTGTTGTTTGTTTATATCACGTAGTCTGTTCTTCCTCTGTCTTCCGGTTGTTGCCTGTTTTGAATGACAAATACACACTACCGCCGCCTGCTGGTAAGGAAAGTTATTGCCACTCACGCATGCGCAGTTCGTACGTGCTAAAGTAACTTTTTTTTAAAAAGTAATATATTACATTTTTTTAGTAACGACCCCATCTCTGGAGTTGGCGTTCTCTACTATAATTTACATCAGGGATGGGCAACTTTGATGGTGGTGGGGGCTACATCATTGATGCACTGGCCACCAGGGGGCCGCAAAATCACTTGGAACACACACACACACAAATTCCATGTGTTGTATGTAATTATTAACAAATATACTAAGTCTGACATCTTCATTGACATTTTACAATGAAAGGGAACATCCCCAAAAAATGGGAACATCCTCTAATAAGCTCACTAAACAAATATCAGTTCACAGAAATGTTATTTCATTTTTACAAGTGGCATGTTTGTATTGAACAGGTTATTAAACAGTGGAATACAACTATTTTAAACTATTGGAAAGCACGGGAAATGTGTGTGTATTGAGATTAACCATTAGATGACATACACATGAAGTCATGAACACTAACCCAGACATTAGTTGTCTAACTTGAACCTAAAACACTTGTAGCCAGTCTCTGTATTCCCCTTATTCCACAATAAGGGGAATGTCAACACAGACACCCGTCAGCCCGCACTCTGCTGTTCCTCAGCGCCGCTCCCCCTCCCTCCCACTGAAATTATGAATGAAAAGCGTAGTAATCATAGATAACACGGCAGGGTCCGTGACAGTTTGTTTTCATCTGATTTCAAATAAACAAAGTCTTGGTTTTAAGAATATTAAACTTGTTTCGCCAAATTCAGATGATAAAAACAACTTGTAAGCTTGTAAAGGCATAATTACAAGCAGCAACTTAAAGGTCACATGTCATGGTCCTTTCTACTGATCATAATACCATTGTTGAGGGATATTACAATAGGAAAATACTGTGCAATTTTCCAAACTCACATTGTTTCGCATACAGCATCTCTGTAAACTACGTGTATTCACTCTCTCCACTAAACGGCTCATTGGAGCTCTTGCCCCCCTCCCTGTGAGCCCAGTGTGCTCCGATTGACCAATCCACAGACTTCCTCACACACACACGCAGCTCAGCTGATGTCTCCTCCGGGCTGCTGCTGATAACAGACAGTTGCGATCGCGGCAAAATTCTCTCTGCAGACCCATTTTCACAGCGTTTATCAACCTTTTTCTTCTCAATATCAAGCCACACTTATTGTTTTTACTTCGGCTGAGACTTTGTGTGTGCTCGGGGTGATTCACAACGTCCGATTGTTTCACGTTGTGAATCGCGCTGAGCTCCGTGGAGGTGTGATTTCCTTGTTTAGCGATACACAGCGAAACACAGCCAAACTCACCCTGAGCACACACACAGTCTCAGCCGAAGTAAAAACAATAAGTGTGGCTTGATATTGAGAAGAAAAAGGTTGATAAACGCTGTGAAAATGGGTCTGCAGAGAGAATTTTGCCGCGATCGCAACTGTCTGTTATCAGCAGCAGCCCGGAGGAGACATCAGCTGAGCTGCGTGTGTGTGTGCAACACACTCTCACTCCCTAAGCGTCCAATAGCGACGTTTGGTCAGTGTCCGTGGCGTCCAATTGTGACGCTCCTAGGCTCCTTCAGCGTCATAAAGGGACGCAAATAGCTTTCAACTGATTGCAATGTATTCCCATCTGCGTTGGGATTTGACGCTCATGGAAGCACGGCATTCGTTTATGCCGGCTGCCCTTAAAGGCAATGTGAGCATCCATTCCCATTGGATAACGGAGAATTTTACACCCGGAAGTAAGTATTCCTCTTACTGTCGATTGATTTTACAGTGATATCTGCACTAGTCATCGACTAAAAAACACCAGATTATCCTTGTTAATTACACAACATTGATTGGTTTAAATTGTGTGCAATGCTTTTGTATTTTTCCCCTTCGATTCGGAGAAACAAATATGTTTTCTGAGTAAAGGATGGCAGAAGACACTACACTACCCAGAATCCCCAGCTATCGTTTGGCCTACACCATGTGCTCTGTTTGACAAACCCCGTTTTTTTCGCCATTCATTCCGATGGCTGGCGTCTATGTCACGTGATCTTCAAATTTCTCCCTGCAGAAAAAGAAAACATGGCCGAAATTCGTTTTATTCTCGGTAGAAAATGCCTATTTTAAAGTTAGTTTGGCCATTAAAATGCGTTTTGATGTCATTTGATGCGAGAAATATGAGTTGTTATTTCAGATGATGTGTGCAGTGGATGTACATGATCTTTAGTTTGCTAGTTATTACGAAGATTACTTCAGGAAATCGCGACGTTTTCATTGTTACCAAGGTGGTTGCTAGGGACGCTGCTATCGATATTATTTCTGTTATGTTGTGTAACTGTTTAATGGTGTTATCTTTATTGCTACCCCCTTCCCCGTCAATGTATAGTGTTGGTCCACAGCCTAAACATATTAGTTTAACAAAATCCGCATCTAAAGATAGCCTACGTTATTTCCCCCCTGTGCAATTCCAGTCTCACATCTCAGAGCACATCGCCATTAACAAATACCGGAAACAAACCAAAATAATAATAATACCTTATTCCGAGTGTGCTTGCTTTTCTCTTTGAAAGTCATCACATAACGGCATTGTAATACACGGTTCGGCTGCATTACATATTACATATCTGCCGTAGTTCTGTATTTATAGAGCCCTGATGAGAAGACAAACATGAGGAACTGAAAACGTGACGTGGATCATAAATATATCAGCCATTAAACAACATCTTACATTTCTTTTCACACAATACGTCTCCTTGCAGTATCAACACTAATTCGGCTCACTTTTATATTTGATCCAATCGGTAGATAGGCTGTATTTACACCATAAAGGTGCACAGCTGATATAAAGGGACACCTGGTGGTTAAAGCATGTTATTGAATTTCAATATTTTTATTATTAGATATTAATACGATCCCTATAAAGTATATTCATTACTCGTTATTCTCTACTAATAGTTAATTAAAGACTGTATGTAATGACTATTTTGCACATCCCTTTCAAGATTTCAAGATTTTCTAAGGTTTATTGACATATCATATAGGCCTACACAACTGTGGTGTAGTTCTGCACTGAATGAAAAACTTGGGTTGCAGGTTCCTCAATAGTGCATTACAAGACATCTATCAATATGTGTGCATACCTCCAGCAATGTTAACTATGTTGAAGCACTTATTTTAACTGATATTATACATAATGTATTATATACTCTTATAAGATGTATGTAGATATTTCATCTCCGGCCTTGTCAGGTATTGAACAATCAATAAATAAAGAACACAGAATTGTTGAATATAAAACACAGAATTTATGTGATTATACTAAATGATTTTCAAATAAACACAACTGCATATTTAACTGTTACACATGCTGATGTAACGCAAATGTTCCAACGTGGGATCAATAAAGTATATCTTATCTTAAGCTGATCGATGGCTACTGCCATATTTGCAAAATGTGCCTCTGAACCTTGACAAGGGCATGTTTCAGGCTTATCAATTAATGTAATGTAATGTTATCACAGGGGTCACAAACATAAGACCAGCTGTTAAATAAAGCTCTTCTGACCTTAGCTGGCATGTGGGTATATATAGTAATACTGCCCATAATGAGCACAAGCAATTTTCACCCATTTATTAATTATATGTTTTAAATGTGAGTGTTTCCTGTCCCCTAAACCTCCAGGGATGTACACAGTTTAATACTGGCAACTTCTTATTATGGGAAATACGAAAACGTCTTTTAAAACTACAACTCCCAGTAGAGACGTGCCATAGAGAACATGTTGCGAAACAGAATAGCCAGCATGTGTAGTTCTGGGGACGGGGTGGGGGAGGGGGGACGCGGTGGACCCGTTCAAATCCAGTTTTGGACAGTCTGCCGTGGTTCCATCCCATTTCAAGTGCTGTTCGAGAATCGGCTTAACCCTCGGAGCACACTCTCCAATCACAGAGCTTGAGGACTATCACGGGGTTTGTCAAGAGCACATGGTGTAGTCCAAACGATAGCTGGGGATTCTGGGTAGTGTAGTGTCTTCTGCCATCCTTTACTCCTGGGAATGGACGCTCACATTGCCTTTAAGGGCAGCCGACATAAACGAATGCCGTGCTTCCATGAGCGTCAAATCCCGACGCAGATGGGAATACATTGCAATCAGTTGAAAGCTATTTGCGTCCCTTTATGACGCTGAAGGAGCCTAGGAGCGTCACAATTGGACGCCACGGAGACTGACCAAACGTCGCTATTGGACGCTTAGGGAGTGAGAGTGTGTTGGTGTGTGAGGAAGTCTGTGGATTGGTCAATTTGGACCAATCAGCGGGGGTTTAACGTAACGGCTCCGCGGACTTAACGTAACGGCTCCACGGATTGGTCCATTTCGTTCCGGTTACAACATGACGTCCTGATGTACCCGGAAGAATCAAATGGATGATGACGTTTCACCAACGAGACGTTTTGGGGAGTTCTTCTGTGTTAGAGTTTTACTCGCTACAGGGTGTACTTTGAGGTTTTGACTCTGCACACCGTTTACATGCATAAAAACCTTCATAACACACAAGGGGACGGGTAATAACCGGAAAAGCATGACATGTCACCTTTAACGTCACAGCAGGCATAACAAATGCCGGTGTTTCTTGTGAGGGTTGCCCCGGGAAACAAACACAATACACACAAATGCGTCACAGATTATTTCACGGTATTTGAAATCATCTACGCAACTCGCGACGTAACTAGGAGTCTAGTGGACTGTATCAGTACTACGAGTTTTTAAAAAAATTTAAATTATTATTTTTTATTAATTACGTTGTTTAGAAATTAATCTGAGGGCCGCAAAAAGAGGAGGTGGGGGCCGCATGCGGCCCGCGGGCCGCGGGCCGCCATTTGCCCATCCCTGATTTACATGAAGAACAACAGGAGGTCACGGCTCTCTGTTGAACAGGACTTGCGAGTGGCCCTCTCCTCAGTGCCACCAAGGATTAAAACATTCTGCGCGCCCCGACAGGCACATGTATCTCACTAATTTGTAAGTCGGCAAAATATTTACAATAGCACATGTTTCAATGCTGATTGCTGAAATGTTACATTTATAATTTGTAGTTCAGGACCATGGACAATGCAGCTTCCTTGCATTGACAGTTCTCTGTGCTGAATTTCTGCTGAGTTTCCTTTGCCTCATTTTTAATTGTGTGACCTGTCTGGTTTAAATGACTGTGTTGCTGCTTTGATGAAGCCTAATTTGATAAGGTTTGAAATTAATCTCTGAAATATTTCGTTAATAAATATTTCATGAGTAATATAGTTAGTTTATTTGGCATTTATTACAAATCACCCTTTTAAACTTTATTATTTTTTTTACTGTCATACAGTGTATAGTATTTCATACCTGTTTTTCATTTATTCTCTTATCTTTGTATAACTATAATGATCATATAAACGTGTGCCTCGGAAATAATTGTTTACAATAATGGTGATCAAAACATTTGAGACCCACTGAGATAACACTGACCGAGTCCTTTAGCTCACTGAGTCTCTCAGTCTGACAGGAGAGGACTCTCCTCCACTTTGTTGTTAAAAAAACTCCTTGTATCTGTTAGTGTAGCTCGCTAGCACCAGAAGCTAACAACAATGATCTCCAGTACCGGTGCGCTCTCTCTCTCTCGCTTGCGCACACAAAATGGCTCGTTACACACACACACACACACACACACACACACACACACACACACACACACACACACACACACACACACACACACACACACACACACACACACACACACACACACACACACACACACACACACACACACACAGAGAGTCAAGCTTTAATGAAACACAGAGACCCAGACGTAATAGTACTGTACTGCATCATATTATTTTCGAATCAATTATTTATCTATTTATTTTTTAATAACCATTTTTCCTCCTGGTCTCTCGCGCCCCCCCTGGCATGCCTCTGCGCCCCCCACTTTGAGAACCACTGCCTTACTATAATGAATTATAATATTGAACTCACAAACTTACCATTTCTCTTTCTATAAATAGTGCTTGTGTTGATGGACGCCATTTCGAAATACAATGAAATTATCTTTTTCAAAGCCACACCCCCACATATGTCATATGTTTGATAAGCCCAGGATGTCTTCTGTGGAGTACAATTGGACGTAATGCTGTGGCATGTATAACCTCATAGTTATGGACCAAAACCCAATGTGATCCACAGAGGACAACAATGAATGGGTGGGTCTCGGATATATTAAAAACTAAAGCAGAGAGGACATGTTTTTCCTGAAATTAGGACATGACTGTGGGGACTTTGTATGTCTGGGCTGACCTGATGCAAACTCTCTAATGAATACATATAACATCATTATTTGTGTTTGTTATATTGTTGGCATGTTCAGGTTACAATAGAGGTCAACACACTGATATGTTTGCTTGTACCCAATTTAATTGTGTAGAGTTTGTATGCAAACAGAATAAAAAGAAATTGAAGTATGCGGAGAAACTAAATAACAAAAAGTATGAAAACATTCATGTTAATGTATATTTAAAACTATGAAGTAGACATAAAGTTCTCAGAAGAATAAAGAGATTAATATGGACATTATTAACAAGGCCCAGTTAGATGGGGTCCTACCCGACAGAGATCAAAGACGCTTTGACTTTGAACGATTGTTCATTTATTTTCTGTATAAACCCACACTCATGCACACTGATAACACTGAAAAAGGGTTGCTTTTTAAAGCTAGTTAATCATTAGTTATTAATTACAAGTATGTAGATGAGGGTAACTCGAGTAGATAGAGAAATGGTTTTAAACCCAGTAGTTGTCTGTTTGTTATGAAAGAGTAAACATTTTTCAGACATGCGTAAGCAAAAAATAAATCTGCACAACTTTGGCTCTGAAAGGTATGTTGCGTTCAGGATGTGACGCAAAAATTACTATCTACTGCCATCATCCAATCAAAATGTGCATAATGACCAATACATAGTGTAAATTGGTAAATGTTAATGCATAGCAACACAGCAGTGCGGCACAGCATTGTCTACTATTTAATTGTTTTATTATTTATATTCTCTTTTTTATTATCTTTATTTGTTCCTTTGAACAATGTACAGCAGTAACAGGTCCTCAATGTTTGGGCTCCAACACAGCTGCACATCTTCTTACAGAACAAAACGTTAGGGTTCATCAATATGAATGCTTACATTGCTACTAGTGTTGACGGTCCTTTAAGGAGCTGCTAGTATGGCTGAATACCTTTAGTGATGTTCAGTTTCTTACTGTTACTCTTTGTATTCATGTCTCTTCACTCTATTTCCACACATCATGTGTTTGGCTTCAGTTTGCAGCAGCTCTAACATCGTTTTCCGGTTTAGCTCACACCCCCTCTGTCTTGTTGCCTTTCACTTTGTCTTCTGTATTAACACATTTTGTCTTGTCTGTATTTTTCTCCTGAAAACAGCTGACCATGTATCCATGTGTGCATTATTAGCCTGATAGGATCGCATGACTTTGTTGTGGATAAGATTGAGCTATCCTCCATCATTGTTCCTCATCACTCCCCAGTGACTCAGCTTTCCTTTACTTAACTAATCAGGTATGCTGCAGTCCACAGTGTATACCCAGCTTTGCCTTGTTGTTGTCAAAAATGTGGGGCTTGTGCATAAGGTTGCCTGGGGAGCAGTACCTGTGTAATGTCAGGGTAAAAGTTACTGCTATAATGATGTAGTTTATAATGCATTGTGACTCCAGTACCCTTATACCACGCAGGATATTTACAGCCTTTGAATGATCCAGCATCTACAGTATTAGACCTTGAACACAAATTCTTTCTGAGCCAAAGCTCAAGAAAACCTTGCTATTGTTGCTTGTGCTGCATGTCTGCTGATGAACTAGATATCGTCTTCACTGAATGGTTCTATAATGAGCTGTATTGCTTGATATTTAAAGAGAGATGTTAAATATCCGTCCATAAAACACTTAAAAAGATCACACACTTGAGGCTGTTGAGGGAAGGAGAGCAACATGAAGAAAGAAGACCATTTCGAAATTAAAAAATTAAAAAAGTCTGCTTTTGCTTTTTTTAAGCATTCCCCGGGGAGTGACTCTGCTTGGCCATTGAGAGGCACTGGAGTGTGGGATAACTGAAATGAGGATACAGAAAAGAGGAATTATAGAGGAATAAAAAATACACCAAGCCTGTGAAGGGATGATGAGAAAATGACAAAATTAATGTGCATGAAATATCGCTGTATATTATGGATGTATAACTCAGAAGATTTGTTATATAAGCTGCTCAGAGAGGGAGAGCAGACTTGGCTCCATTCAAAACTGATTCACTGTCTTGAAGTCGGGACAGATTTCACATAAATTAACACACCAACAATTGACAAGCTTTACAATCCATGAATACATTACAGCTTAACTATATCTTAGAAGTGCGATCTCACAACATTTCCTCATTCAGGTATTTCAGAGGCTCATTTTACAAAGTGAAGTCTGACATTTAGCTCGAGGACCTTGCAGGGCCAGAACATTTGCACAATGACATTTATACTAATTGGAAGTTGACTCAACCGTTTCAATGAAATAGTAAATAGTAGCAGTTAAAGCACTTGACTTGGCGGCTCACCTTAAAGCAGACCTGTTGCGTTTGTATCTGAAAAGGAGGATTTTTCTTTTGCGCTTTTTTCTTTCAAACTTTTGAAAGGGATGTTAAATGACCTCTGTACGTCAGTATCCTTCAAGTCCCTATTTTCGTCTGCAGATATTCTTTCCTCTTTGAAGAAAAATAAAGTATGCTCTAACCTGTGAAACAACTCAGGAGCTGCTACAGTATCTGACAGTTTTTTTTATCCTTTTAAAAAAATGTTATCCTTTGGTTGACAGCACTGAAAGCAGAGCTTGTGTGAGCTTAAAAGTTGTCATTTTATATAACCATAGTGCTCATATACACATTTACAAGCGTTGTCATTCATATTTAACCAGTGCCTACCATAATATATACTCTTGAATTGTTTATGGTACTGCTGTAAGTCTGTAAACAAGAAGAATAATGGCTACATTTCTTTTTCCAACCAAACATTTCTAACAATATAAACTATTTAAATAAAACATGGATTCAAAATGAAGACGGCAAGCTGCCTGTAGTAATTAAAGGTGCCCTTGTGTGATTATTTTTTTATTTATATCTGTATTTTGTGCATCTACTGTGAGATGTTTACATGCTTCAATGTTCAAAAAGTACTTTATCTTCCTCATACTGCCTGTGCTGCAGCACCTTTTTTCAACCTCTGTCTGAAATCAGAGTCCAGTCTGCTCTGATTGGTTACCTATCCATGTTTTGTTTGGTCATTCAGTTAGGGATGTCCTTCCCATAAGTTTTTTATGTGTGGTGTGAATGAGAGGGAGCCGTCCAGAATGACACCGAGGCTTTTGACTTGGGCAGCGAATGGTATGGGGAAGCCGTTGATGGTGATGTTTGGTGCTGGGGTGTTATATGACTTGGTGAGGGTGGATTTGGGCATTTGCTACTGTTAAGCTTCAGGGGGTTCCTGCTCATCTAGCTCCTGATGTCCTCAAGGCAGGTGGTAATGGAGGTTGGGGGCAGGGCAGTGGTGGGTTTGGAGGAAATGTAGACCTGTGTGTCGTCGGCGTAGCAGTGAAAATTAACCTCATGGTGACGCAGGATTTTGCCCAGGGGGAAGAGATATTTGATGAATAGGAGTGGACCCAGTACTGACCCCTGGGGGACACCCAGTGAAATAGCACTGCTTTGAATACTGCTTTGAACCAGTATTCTGCATCTTGTATAACACCCTTTCTATATAAGCATGTGAAGGACACTGTTCGGGGAACTATTTGTCCCACGCAGCTCTGTATGTGATGACTACTTCCATTCTTGCAAGGATAATAAATACATGTATCCTGATATTGAAGACCAAGCTGGTGACGAGTGATATTTTTCTAACGCTAACCATAACCATCGTTTTTTTGTTCTTGCTACGTTTAATATTACTTTACCTTCAGTGAATAAGCCTCAAACTCTTCCTAGCTATACTTGTATCTACAGCCCTTGGAGTACATTATTTGTTTGCAAGTGCCAATTAAATTGAAGCATGCAGAGGTAATCAATAAACGACCTCCTTCACATGCAGCGAATAGAAGCCCGGCTATAATTCCACCAAGTGGGAACATACCACATACAGCATTACCAGGAACAAACCAGAGCAGACAAGCTGACACCACTTCTGGTCAAACACTGGTCACTAATGACTTTAGACTTTAAGCATACAACATAAGCTCCTGCTTCAGAGAAGAGCACTCATGAAAATGATTAGTCACATTTTCAATTGTACTTAAAAAACATGTGTGAAAACATGGGCTGTGTATCAGATGCATAGAGGTAGTTTCACTTTATAAGGATTGACAGCAATGAAGTTAACTGGTTCTGTTGTAGTAAACTATTTTAAGATGTCAAGCATTAAAGCATTGATGCTAATGAACATTTGAACATAACAAGTAAACCGAAACAATGCTTGTTATACAGATAAAACAAAACGAGCAGGAGTGATTAAGTGCGTCACTCTTTTCTCTGATATCACTTCTTCAAATACAATGGACTCCAAATGCATCTCACCTCTCAGCAGCCCAGAAGTAATTTCATCGTTAAAGTTATAGTAAAGAAATATCACTTGATATCGTTCTGCTGTAGAGTGAAACAATGCACACTTTCTGGATTTTAACTGTATTTATATTTCAAAGTTGAATAGACGAACATATATGCATCAGCAGCACTATGAGGCTCAATTATAGATGCAAAGATGAATCATGAATCAATTAGTTGTCAACCATCAAATTCATCTACAACTATTTTGATAATCGGTTTATTTTTGGTTTCATACATTTTTAAGAAAAACAAGTCTAATTCTCACTCACCAGCTTCTGACATACTGTATGTACAGTATATTTTCTGGTTTATATCATATTATAATAGTTGACGGATTAACAATGAAAAAAAAATATTAGTTGCAGCATTAGTCAATTGTGTTTTGAATTCTACATAACAATGAAATAAAAAAGATCTGTATGAGAAGTAGATGTTTAACAGGGTTGGATAAACACTTTCTTATTCCGATAAAATTATATTTTTGCCATGAAGACATATTACTAACTTCATTTTAGTACCGTGGTATGAAGCCCCAACACTTTGCCAATAAAGAGATTAACGAGAATAAAGAATTTATGTATCAATTTACCTTTAACTGATATGTATATATTAATATGCCTTTCTTTGTTTCATCACAGGGAAATGTCTACAGCGCAGTTACACCCTAGAGTTCATGGCTTTGGGAAAGACATTACAAGATCCGGTAAAGACCAAAGATTATTTGAATATTGAATGAGTGACCTTTTCCTCCCTCCTTCCCGATGTGTCACTCTCTCTCCCCTGTGTGATCCATCCAGGCGAAACGTGGACATCTGTGACCGCTGAGACACATACCTGAGTTTGGGAGGATGTGTCTTTTCATCGAGACTCAGCATAGAAATCATAGTTTTTTATTCAAAACTATAGCCCAGAGCAACTCAGAAATGTAAGCTTTTGAGATTCTGCCTTTGGCTAGAATGCTGTTAGACTGTCCTCTGCTTCAATATAAATGGCTGACCGACTCTTTCCTTTTATGCTGCGGTATTCAGAAGCTTTGTTAATGAATAGCAGAACAATAATGCTGTTTTTATTCTCTCTTTAATGTAGATACGGAGTCCGACCGTAAATACTGCATGTCTCTGCAGCTCAACAAACAGCACAATAGTGAAGGTCCATGTGTTCAGGCTGATATTCACACACACACACACACACACACACACACACACACACACACACACACACACAACACACACACACACACACACACACACACACACACACACACACACACACACACACACACACACACACACACACACACACACAGAAACTCACACTGCCTGCAGGTAATGCCAGAGGTGGCCAACATTCATCTCATTTGTATCTCATCTATCTGCTGAATAATAACCAGGGAGAAGCAGATGCATGGCGGGGAAACAAATGGGGAGAGCTGCTGAACCATTTGGTTTAATAAGGCAGATGCAGAGGAGGGCAACTTTTGTTTTTCTAACAATGTGTTGTGTTCCTGGCACAGCGACCGGAACTAACATATATTAGTTTGATAAATATTCCTTCATTGCTTTCTGTAGAAAACACAGATTCTTTATCTTACTTCTAAAGTTTTTGTAAAATACATTTCTTCTTGCTGTTTTATTACTTCTTGAAAGTCAGATATGTGCAACATTTTAGGCACCGGTTGGCTCTCTTGAGACATTTGATGTGACTTTAAGTTGAAATGTTCCTCAAGAATTACAAACTGCAAACATGCCCTGTACTGTATTTAAGCCTGTTATCAGAGGCCATGTTAGCCTTCGTTATAACATGCTACTGGAAAAAACCCTTATGCTGTGCTGCAGAAGAAGATCTTTAATCTACTGCCTACACATTATCAATGTGTTAATACCGGCAGTGCCAAGACTCGAGCAAAAGCTTTCATGTCAACATGCACTAACAGCCCATGATGTTAGGATTGAAGCTAACGCTGGAAATAGCTCCATGTTACTGAAGGCCGGGGCTAGCTTTGATCCTCATGAGTACATTCGCCATGGCTCTAACTGGTTCAGATGACGAGCTGTAGGCTTGGTTATCTCTCTGCTCCATACTGACATCTCTCTACAGTACATCCCTGACACATGTAGACCGCCAAGTGCACCAAACACAACTGTGTACCAAAGCTGGAGTATCACTTCATACTGTAGTACAAAGAGAATGAAATACATTGTGTTGGTTTCAAGCTATTGTTGTCAACTAACCATCCAACCCAGTCTCACGGCATTTCGTGTTCACCAACACAATTTTTAATCTATTGATTCGTGTTCACCATCACGATTTGCCCCTTTTTTTCGTGTTGCACAGCACGATTTTAAAAGCAATGTATTTCTACTGGTAACGTGTTTCGTGCCTGCAGGCTGCAGCACGTCTTTTTCTCCGGTCGGGTCGTGGAAGACCGGAAGCTGTGTGGTTCATAAAAACATGTTCTTACTCAATATCAAGCCACAATTATTGCTTTTATTTTAAATCGTATAATTTCGGACTTTTGTTGCCATCTGTGAGGAAAATAAATGGGGCTCAGAGCCTCAGGATACTGAAATCTGTATTTTTAAATATTTCTTTCCTTCTAATTTGTTATTCTTTTCAAAATAACACACTGTTATTTACTCACCAATAACACACAATTATCCTTGCTTTTATTTATTGGTTTAATTCCATAATCTCGGGCTTTTTTGGTGTCCGTCAGGAACTGAATTTCAAAATAAAAATAACCGGAAACAGACGTAGGCCTATAAGGGACATTTCGAACATCATTGCGATTGTCAACATTTCTGAGTTTAGGATGGCCGAAGACACTACACTACCCATAATCCCCAGCTATCGTTTAGGACTACAGTCCTTACGCAGAGCGTCAAACAGCTGTGTGAAATGGAATGAAACCACGCCAGATTATCCAAAACTGGAATCGAACACCCCCCCAGAACTACACATGCTGGCTATTGTGTTTCGCAAAATGTTCTATGGGACGTCACGTCTCTACTGAACGTTTTCGTTTTTCCCACAATTAGAAGTTGCCATTATTAAACACATTGGTGTTATCAAATGTAAAACATATCATTAATAAATGGGTGAAAATCGCTTGTGTCCATAATGCGCAGCATTAATATATACCCACATGACAGCTCATTGTTACTTTGTAATTCTACTCCACTACAATTCAGAGGTTAACCTGGTATTTTTACTCCACTGCATTTATTTGAGTTACTTTGCAGATTCTGATTAATTATGTGAAATATATAAACAACCCTTAAATCAGACTTTAGTTACACCTGAGTAAAATTCAGGTAAGGTGATTGTCAAGTGCCAACAATCAGGAGAGATATTTGATAGTTGGTGCTTGAGAAGACTAAACATTTATCTGCAATTGACAAGTAATAAAGTATATTCATTACTCGTTATTCTCTACTAATAGTTAATTAAAGACTGTATATTATGGCTATTTTGCACATCCCTTTCAAGATTTTCAAAGGTTTATTGACATATCATACACAACTACGGTGTAGTTATGCAATGAATGAAAAACTTGGGTCACAGGTTCCTCAACAGTGCATTACAAGACATCTATCAATATGTGTGTACCTCCACCATTAAACTGTCATATTCTGCACATTTCTTATTCTATCTACATACATAAGAGTATAATTAATGTGTATAATATAAGTTAAAATAAGTGCTTCAACATAGTTAACATTGCAGGAAAGCAATATATTAGACGTTAATTACTTTGTCAGGCTTAATATTTAATGTTTAATGTTTAAATAAAGGTTAATCCGTTTTTCTGTTTTGCACCTCCTCCTATTAATATCTTTGTACATCCTGCACTAAACTGTTTTATTGTAGAGATCACTTATAGTATCTTCTTGATTTTTTATATTCTATATTTCTATATTTATACTTTCCCCCTATGAAAGTATGTACTCTTAATATTTTTTTAATCAAATATAACACATAAAACAATAATTCAATAACGTTCTTTAACCACTAGGAGGTACACACAAGGTGCACACAGCCATAATAACTTTGTAATATTAGTGTGTATGTACAACATCTGAAGATGTATAGTTTTATGCATGCTTTCACATCATTTTACAGCATATTGCTATACTATTTCAGACTCAGTATTTACATTCTTACATTCAAAGAAAATCAGTAATATCTTTAAAAACTACAAGTCCTTTTATATCAGCTGTGCACCTTTATGGTGTAAATATAACCTATCTATGAATTAGATCAAATATAAAAGTCAGCCGAATTAGTGTTGATACTGCAAGGAGACGTATTGTGTGAAGAGAAATTGAAGATGTTGTTTAATTGTTGATATATTTATGATCCACGTCAAGTATTCAGTTTCGGCGCCATTTCTTCCAGTTTTTCCAAAGGTCTTCTCATCAGGGCTCACTAAATAAAGAACTACAGCAGATCTGTAATATGTAATGCAGCCGAACCGTGTGTTACAATGCCGTTATGTGATGACTTTCAAAGAGAAAAGCAAGAGCACTCGGAATTAAGTATTATTTTATACTTTTAAAATGTTTTCCGGATTTCATATAATATAAACACCAACTCCCAGAATGCATTGCGGCTAACACATCCAATCAGCGAGCTTAAAACCATAGCTGAGGATCTTGGGTAATCGCTCGAAATGCCTACGTCTGTTTCCGGTTATATTTATTTTGAAATTCAGTTCCTGACGGACGCCAAAAAAGCCAGAGATTATGGAATTAAACCAATAAATAAAAGCAAGGATAATTGTGTGTTATTGGTGAGTAAATAACAGTGTTATTTTGAAAAGAATAACAAATTAGAAGGAAAAAATACAGATTTCAGTATCCTGAGGCTCTGAGCCCCATTTATTTTCCTCACAGACTGCAACAAAAGTCCGAAATTATACGATTTAAAATAAAAGCAATAACTGTGGCTTGATATTGAGTAAGAACATGTTTTTATGAACCACACAGCTTCCGGTCTTCCACGACCCGACCGGAGAAAAAGACGTGCTGCAGCCTGCAGGCACGAAACACATTACCAGTAGAAATACATTGCTTTTAAAATCGTGCTGTGCAACACGAAAAAAAGGGGCAAATCGTGATGGTGAACACGAATCAATAGATTAAAAATCGTGTTGGTGAACACGAAATGCCGTGAGACTGGGTTGAACCATCAGATACTGAAGCATCCAGTAATACTGACAAACTGTGTCTTCAGTGAATAAATATGAAATGTGGTTTGTCCAAATTGGTATGCCAGAGAGGAACGTCATGAATCAGATTTGAGATGATAATAACATAAGAACAGCTACAGTACAGCAAGATCCCCTTTTATTATCAACCACTGTTTCTGAGTTCAAGAACAACCTTTCAATCTCAATTGTTAAGCATACATGGATGACAATAACTACAAACTACAGTACATGTTACACAATGCCCAGTGGGAGAGACTGAAATAAAAACATGTTAAGCTTAAAGGAACGAGTGGTGCCATGAAAATATGAACACACACACTTCCTGCTACATTCATGCTACAGTGTGGAGGTACACAGACGGAGGGAGCTGAGCACCGAGGGGTTTAGGGAGTATTTCATGTTGTTCTGTAGGCTGTGACATTAACAACCTAAAGGGTGATTTCACTTCTAAATTCATCTACATCCTTTATTTATGAGCCAGCAAGACTTTTTAGCGAGCACTGATGGATCTCTGGCACTTTATGCCCCAACACTGAGGACTTGGCACCAGAAGAATAGCTGAGACGAGGGGAAATGTAGAACGGTGAAAAGTGAGGAACAAAATAGTGTTGCAAGTGAGTGACATGGTCGGTGTTTTCGCCGAAGGTTTTGATGCTAAGTCATCCTGGACAATACATTTCATTTTTGTGAAGCTCTCTGTTTTTTCTATGTTCAGAGCCTTCCCCTCAATCTTGTCACTCTGTTCAATCTCCAACATCCTTTTTCTCATCATAGAGTGTCTTCTCTCAACGTTATCAGCTCTTAAAGTAATCTGTCCCTCTACAAGGCTTTTCCTGGGCCTGTATATACCCCTTTACACAGACACACATACACACACCGTCTGGGTATGTCGTGTCTGTTCCCCCCGGTGTAGCTTAGCTTCCCGGGGTTTGGCCTTAAGGCTGCTGTGATCTTCACTTCAGACTCTTTGCTCCTCATCTTGCCTGGAGAGCCGAAGTGTCAGGATCAAACAGACACCGACTTACTCATCTTCTTCATCTGGATTATGTGCGCTGTGTTTACCTATTTTAAAACAAACGAGTTTCGATCCATTTCCATTCCTCACAGTTAATGTTACATTGATTCAAGGTTTCTTTTGTGGCTGGAGCTTACATTGAACAACTAAGCAAAACCGAGTCATATTTGTGTCTTAGCTTAACCACAACCTGCTGATAGGGCACACAGATAAGAAGACTGCATCCAAATGATAAGGTTTATTTAAAATCTAATTTGACTGTTCAATATGAAGATTACGACATCAACATAGTTAAATGCAGCCCATAAGTGTCTTGAACAATTATTTACTTCTCAATGGAGTAAACAATTCAGCATATTCGATGAACACAGATTTCAATACAAAATTGACAATTAATGTATTTTTACAAATTCCTTTGACATGTATGTGTTGTTCTGGAGGGCATATAAAAAAACACATTTATGTTTTAAATTGCAGAACTTGTTTCAGTTCAGTTCATCTCTCTCTTTTCTCTCTGAGCTATAAATATTTAACAGTGATTGGATCCGTTTCACTGACATGACAAGCATGCATGCAGCAAACATAACCCCTGAATGTCTGCTCTGTATACGTGCGTTTGTGTATCTATTTTTCCTTGATTCTGTCTCTCAACAGGTTTCACATCACATCAGAGGGATTTGATGAGCTGAAACTGTAGGATATAAAACATTTCTGTAAACATTTTCCTTTTTGAAGAAGGAAGATGGAGCTCAGCTGGAGGTCAAAGGTATTTACTCCGAGTCTCTCTTAGGATAGGACCAACACGCCATTAAAATCAGAGTGGTAAACAATAAGGAGAGAACACCTAGAGGGCAGGCTACCAACACTTTGCATATTTAAATTAAATGAAACTAGTTCCTGCTGTGACTCTCGCTCCATTTAATACAATACATGGGACCCAACAGACCCGAGGCACTCACTTGTTTTTCTGGCTTCTTTCTGACAATTTGTATTGCTAGACTCTGTTTTCATGGGCTTTCAGTTTTATGAATCACTTATTCCAATTTGAATTATCTGTAATTATAACTCAAGTTATGGTTTAGAATACAAATCAGGGTTGACACAACTCAAAGCCAAACCAAGTGAAGTCCACAGCAGCATTTAATTTTGTGCATATCGATAACCAATGTTGACGATGACAGCGATTGTGTACCATATGTTAACCAGTTGAGTCTCAGCATTAAGGAAGATCGTGTCTTAGTCAGCTCTCCTTTTTCTACCCATAGCAGAATAGTTCATGTGAAATCAATGTGATGCCATCCTGGCTGAGATTCAGCAAAAACTGGAGGGTTAACTGATGTTAAACAAGCCTTGCAAAATACATCTTGCTCGAATAACATGTGTGGGGCCTCTTTGTTAGCTAGGGAGGATTCTGTACATAAAAAGGCGGAGGCGTTATGTTGTGTTTTCTGCTTGGCCAGGTCACATATACCCAGTGGCAATTCTAAAAAAGCAAGGCTGCATGCCTCCACTATGATCTGTTTGGTTTGGTTGACTCAATATAAAAAACATACTATAATCTGGTGGCAGATATGGCAACTTCTAGCTATCAAATCCAACTTAGCAAGGCAGGACAGATGGAGTATTAGCGTGTCCATGCAGGACCGGTTTTACCTTGTGGGTTTCACAATGCCAGTAGTAGTACAGTAGTTGACACATTTAGAATTATTAAGTTATTACCAACTCCAACCAGTCTGACAGTGTTTTTTACTATGAAGCAACGTTGGACATCAGGAACAGTAAAAATGAATGCAGATTGATTTGATGTCACGGAAAAAGGCAAGTATTTATCCTAAAAGTAGATGCTCTTGCACCTCAAATAATATCTGATATAGAAATTGTTTTGCTTTGTAGCTGGGCCTGTGTCCATGTCTCTAATTGAGATGCTCATTATATCCTGAGATTGCAGTTTAAAATGACTGATTGACTGTAATCCTGTAGTTCAGATCTGGTGTCATTAAGCCATGTTTACAGTGTATTTCTGTGTTGTGTCTCTAGCAGCGTCTCTGTGCCAGTTTGATTCTCTTTTGCTCCTCTGGACTGGCTGTGATAATAGGGCACTGTCCGCTATTTGAAATACCCTATTTGACTCCAATATACTATACATTTTCTCATGCATACACACAGACAAGATCCCAAAAACATGCATTTTATACAACATTAAACTACAGTTATTCACTACCAAGGACATTTTAATTAGTTGTTACAATGAGCAATGAAAACGTATTCGAACCACTTCAGACAAAGTGAAGTTTCCCTTAAAGAACTATGCAGTTAGATGTTAGACATGTTTGTTGTTGAGGTAAGCTAGGCATTAACAGCAATTGCTTCCCAGAAAGATAGTTAAAAGAAGTGCTCCCCTTCAGCTCCAATAATATTCATTTTATTATAGAAAAGAGTTAAGCTCCATATTTTTATTTGTGCCTTTATGAAAGAGTATTTAAATTAAATGTAGCTGACCTGCCAAGCCCTCTAGATTAAACAGTTAATGATTGTAATTAGTGTGTGATGTACCAATATAAATGCAAATAGTACTAGATTATAGTCATTTCCAGGAAAGTAATTTTCCAGGAACATTATTTCTGATTCAGGAAATTACAGGAAACTAAGTGTGAAATACAGTGTTGCCCTTTACTGTACCCATATCAAATTCCATGTGCTGAGCTTATGCAATGTACCTTGAACAAAACACAGTATCTTGAATAAAAAAACAGGAAAATCATGAATGAAAAACTGTGTGGTCGAAGCTTAATACAGCAGTTTAACATGGGAGAATTAGCAGTATACATCACTTTAAAACATTAATTGAACCTGGTTGAGAAGTTATTTATAGGAGCCATGCAAATATGTTCAATTGTAGTTTGATAATTAGACAGTTTAAATAAGACTGACTTGTTTTCGATATCACAGTTTTGACCCAGAAGCTAAACCTCACCTTTAATCCTCCAACTGAGACTCTGGTCTGTTTCGTATGCTGTTGCTCTCAGTCCCAGTTCCCCAATCTCCAATCAGTGTTTGAGAGGACATGCCTGAGACAATATTATCTCCAATTCTTTACGACCTGATCTGATATCAGCCTCTGGCACAGCAGCTACACCTCTTATCCCATCGTACATTATGTAAATCCTTGCTGGCTGATCCAGGGTCATCGGAGGGGAGCAGTGGCAGACAAGTGAAGCCCCGCAGGATCTAATGGGAGTTCAGCAGATGTCTGGTTAAACCACCCACAGGGCAAGTGAGGCTGTCTGCGAGATATGGCCAGACTGACCCCAGAGCTGCCTGTCACCTTATCTCTCTCCAAACACACACACACAAACACACACACACACACACACACACACACACACACACACACACACACACACACACACACACACACACACACACACACACACACACACACACACACACACACACACACACGCACGCACACACACACACACACACACACACTGCTGAACCACACACACACACACACACACACACACACACACACACACACACACACACACACACACACACACACACACACACACACACACACACACACACACACACACACACACACACACACACACACACACACACACACACACACACACACACACACACACACACACACACACACACAACCTATTTCCATCTCCATGTATTTCTGCTGCCAACAGTGAAAGCTGTTCCTTTTACACTTTCTATTTAGAAGGTTCTCATCCTGCTCTCTTACAATGAGTGCAGCAAAAAAAAAACTTCTTCAGCAGCATCTCAAACAACCAGAAAAAAGTAGAGCAAGGGCTGTGACAATACTGTGACCAAGGAGGAGGATTGGATTATAAAAGAGAGGATATAAGTAAGATAAGAGGTAGCAGTACAGTATTGATTGTGGGAAGCGTGAGTCGTGTGTACAGAACACAAATTAATGTTGCTGTGTGGACCGGATTAGGTAGATCGTTCTATCATTGTGAAGCCAGGCAGAAAGCGAAATTGCCAGTGGAAGCAGAGAACAAGGTGTTCAGGCCAAGACATATGGGGGGTGCTGGATAGTTTAGCAACAGGGTATTGTGATTGCATTTCAACAGGCACTTGGTCCCTAGTGTGGAGGGTATAAGAGGGGACAGCAGGTTGAAGACAAAGGGTGCTGGGGCATCGTAGGTGGGTTGTCGAAGCCAGAGAGAAGAAGTTGGGGTCCCGGCTAACAGGATGTGTATTCGGCCAGAGAAGAGATGACTGGAGATGTTATGGCTGGCTTATTTGAGACCAGTATGTATTAATAAAGCGGCAAAACAAAAGTTAAATGTGGCTTACTTTTACCACAACGCAACGTAACATTACTGCATGAGAAACACTGCATTGACATATTCCCTTAAAGAATAAACAATATAATGATATGCCGGACTGCTTAATCTCATTTCAAAAAATTAAATACAAACACAGAATCTTTCAGAGATTTCCCAAATGATCTGACAGCACCTTTCAATAAATGCCAGTGCATCTGATAAGCCTTATTCAACTCGGAGCATCAGCTTTATAATGAAAAATGCAGTGATGGAGAAAATTAAATATTTACTGCAGGAAAATGTAAGCAAAGAGTGAAGTATCTGGAGAGCAACTAAGGGGAGAATGGGAACTAAACCTCATTAAAGAATAGATCAAATCAAACAGATGATTATCCCACCGGCTTTAGTTGTCTGTGTGTACAGTTTGTCAGTATAGCCTGTTTATCCACTCCTTCAATTATTCACGCACAGCTATCAACATGTAATATTTGTAATCTCATAAAGCCGTGTTTGTAAGCCAATTGTTTTCTAAGTGTGTGTCGCCCCAGAGACATGACAGGTGGACTGTGTGTGACTAAGGGAAAGTTGCAATGTTTTCACTTTACTTCAATTTTAAGAGAGCTAATGTTTACATCCAAATATGTTTTCATAGCATTTCACAACAGCAATGGTCTGGTATTTGACAGAGACTAAAAGGAAAACAGTCAATGCTTTCGAGGCTCAGCTGTTACGGGTGTACAAGGAGTGGACCCAAAGGCACGAAGGCAGACACAGGATTCAAGTACAATAAAAAGTTTTTACTTGAAAAAACAGAAACAGTACAAAAACATATACAATAAAGAATCTCCACTAATGTTTACCTACTAATAACTAGAAAAATACTTCTACCTGATCTTACCTTACTATAACTACATCTACGGATAATGACTATAACTTCGATACTTAGATGCAAATAGGATAACGCTGGAGAGTTTGGCAAAAGACACAAGACAATCTGGCAACAAACAAAGAAAGACAGGATACTATATACAAGAGAGAAGTGGGCACAGGTGGAAACAATCAGGGGCGGGGCAGACACTGATGATCAGAATCAGAATACCTTTATTGTCCCACAGAGGGGGAATTTGCATCGTTACAGCAGGAAAGAGCCACAGACTTAATGTTGTTAAAAAAGGAACTAAGTTATGATATAATGAAAATATAATAAAAAAATAAAAGTAAAAAAAATACTTTTCAAAATACAAATCCTGTAACAGTTCTTAGGATTTAGCAGCCAGGTATATATTACACAGTTATTAATGGCATATGTATATAATGTATATATTGCACATATAGCACATATTGCACATAGTTTGATGGTATTTAACAGCAGCAAGTTACACAATTTACAAAATGCAAAAAACACACCTTGTAACGGTTCTAAGGATTTAGCAGCCAGGTGTAAATTACAGTTATTAACGGCATATATATATATCGCACATATAGCACATAGTTGATTGGTATTTAGCAGCAAGGGGTGATATAGTCTGTGTTGTGGTGTGTGTAGGGGGGGGGGGGTCTATTAGGGGCTGTGCTGGTTGTATAGTCTGACCGCTGCAGGAAGGAAGGACCTGCGGTATCTCTCCGTGAGACAGCAGGGGTGCAGCAGCCTGTCGCTGAAGGAACTGCACAGTGAGGACAGGGTGTTCTGGAGGGGGTGGGACACAACCAAGGCAGGAAGACAAGGAACCAGGAATGAGACAAGCAGTAGCATGGCGTGGGGAAAAAAATAGGGGAAGCCAATAATACGTCCTTTCTTTTGGGTCGGGGGTGTGGTGGTCAATGTAATAACGTAATCAGATGAGTGATTACAGCACCCGGTATCATTTTACACACATTTGTATCAGATGCAGAACTTACACACGCCTGTTATCTAACCGACATGTCCGCACGCACTCTCCAGCCCAAACTCTAATAAGCATTCATTCACAAACTAAATCAGGAGACCTTTAACGTTTTTATGTTCGATTCGCTCCTTTTTTCCTCTCTGTACACAGCTCCAGTTTGGGCATCGACCTGTCATCAGATTGTATTTGTTGTTGCTGCTGTAGCGGAAGTTTAGTAAAATTATTTTTGATGAAATACTCTAAATCTCCACCCTCCATAATTGCACTTGCTTCAGTTGCTTGCTACTTGCTAACGGCGGTGAGAGTGATGCAGTGACACTATCTATCTTCTATCGATTAGATTTATGATTCGAAAATTATGAAAGTAGGGTAGACATGTGGATATTATCCGACTGAACAAAACGTGCATTTATCTAACAGGTTCGTTTTCCACTGACCTTATTTCGAGCTATTTTCCTAAATCCTATGGAGAAATCCCATTGCTTTTTTGTCGAGGGGAACCGAGAGCAGCTTACTTCCGGATTTTAGGACGCGTCACTGCAACACTAAATTGATGCGATTTGATTGGATTGTGAGACAAGGGAAGCCAGCCGGCTTCCCTTGGCATGGCCCTGACCAATCACAGGTTAGCAGGGGCATCACGTAAGCCTCATCTGATTGGTCAATCCCTCAATTTTTTTTTACCTAGGGAAGCCAGATTCAAGTGCAATCTACTGTTTCACCATAACATCTAGAGGGGCGCTGTTTGTTTCACTCTTTGTAAAATACTCAATGAGAATGGGGGAGAGACGGGCCGGCAGCAACACACAGCAAAGGAGAATTATCGAAACAAAACAAAGTGTTTTTATTTATTTATTTAAATTATAACTACAATCCGAAAAAACAGGGAAAGCCTGGCTTCCCTTGGCCTCCGGGAGAAAATGCCACTGGAGACAAGGTGAATACAAAATAAAACAGGAAGTGGAACATAAATAACTAAACTAACAAAAAACATTTAACAAAGTTGCCGACGCACAACATCAGCTGATGGTTATCAAATAAAATATGACAAAGTCATTGAAACATATTATTTCTCCAAAGCAGGGAATGAAACAAAGTTTGAGAAATGATTTTTCAAAATTTGTTTTTCAAACTGGTGATGAGAAAAAGAAAGCATGTATGGTGGAACATTTAAGACATGTTGCAGGGATAAGGCTGAAGATAAAGAATGAATCCATACAGAAAAGAGCTTTGGAGTCGGGCATAGGAATAGTCAATGAATGAGAACAAAGGAAAGGGGTCTATGAGGAGGGAAAAACAGATGAGTGTGGCACATGCTTAATGCAGTGTCATCTCTCTGCAACAAAGCAACCTGAACAGATAAGCTCTTGTAACTAAGGTGCTGCCTGTTTAATAAATTAGCCGCCCTGAAAAGAATACTGTACAATGGCAACAATGCTATTCACATTAACAAAACACTGGTGGGGGGAGAAAAGTAATTTAATCGACTACACAAACAAGACAGAGACCACTACTTTAATAAAACAATCAGTAGAGTTAAACAGAGGTTAAAAATGCATGACCTGAAACCAATACAGAGACAAGAATAAAAACCAACAGGGTTTTGGGAAACAACACTATCCTGACAAGATAATAATATTAGTGAGATGGACCGTGTGCTCAGGCAGATATTACACTCTCTCGTTGTGTTCAATAAACTGCAATACACTTTTGCATTAAATCTCTGTAAACATTTCGGATATACACTTCTTCTGACCACATTGTAAAATGGTGGATGAACAAACTACCTTTAATCTAGGCATCAGCTAATCCAGAAAATACAATAATAAACAGTGAAGCAGGTTATTCAGGGATTAAATAAATGATAAATAACTGCAGTGACGGAGAATCTAGCAGTCATCATTAAGGTGTGTGAATATGTAGAGGGAAGTCAAGAGAAGTTGGAGGAGCCATTAAGCACTCGTAATTACAACACACTCTCACTCCATAATCGTCCAGGAGCGACGTTTGGTCAGTGTCCGTGGCGTCCAATTGTGACGCTCCTAGGCTCCTTCAGCGTCATAAAGGGACGCAAATAGCTTTCAACTGATTGCAATGTATTCCCATCTGCGGCGGGATTTGACGCTCATGGAAGCACGGCATTCGTTTGTGTCGGCTGCCCTTAAAGGCAGGTCTCCCTTGAAAAAGAGATCTATGATCTCAATGGGACCAATCTGGTTAAATAAAGGTTTGAAATGAAATGAAATGAAAGGCAATGTGAGCGTTCATTCCCATTGGATAACGGAGAATTGTACACCCGGAAGTAAGTATTCCCCTTACAGTCGATTGATTTTACAGTGATATCTGCACTACTCATCGACTAAAAAACACCAGATTATCCTTGTTAATTACACAACATTCATTGGTTTAAATTGTGTGCAATGCTTTTCTATTTTTCCCCTTCGATTCGGAGAAACAAATATTTTTTCGGAGTAAAGGATGGCATGTTTGACAAACCCCGTTTTTTTCACCATTCATTCCAATGGCTCGGCGTCTATGTCACGTGATCTTCAAATTTCTCCCTGCAGAAAAAAAAAACATGGCCGAACTTCGTTTTATTCTCGTTGGAAAATGCCTATTTTAAAGTTAGTTTGGACATTAAAATGCGTTTTGATGTCATTTGATGCGAGAAATATGAGTTGTTATTTCAGATTATGTGTGCAGTGGATGTACATGATCTTTAGTTTGCTAGTTATTACGAAGATTACTTCAGGAAATTGCGTCCATAGAACGTTTTCATTGTTACCAAGGTGGTTGCTAGGGACGCTGCTATCAATATTATTTCTGTTATGTTGTGTAACTGTTTAATGGTGTTATCTTTATTGCTACCCCCTTCCCCGTCAATGTATAGTGTTGGTCCACAGCGCAAACGTATTAGTTTGCATTAGTTTAACAAAATCCGCATCTAAAGATACGTTATTTTCCCCTGTGCAATTCCAGTCTCACATCTCAGAGCACATCGTCATTAACAAATACCGGAAACAGACCGAAAACATTTAAAAAAAATAAAAAAATACTTTATTCCGAGTGTGCTTGCTTTTCTCTTTGAAATTCATCACATACCGGCATTGTAATACACGGTTCGGCTGCATTAAATATTACATATCTGCCGTAGTTCTGTATTTATAGAGCCCTGATGAAAAGACAAACATGAGGAACTGAAAACGTGACGTGGATCATAAATATATCAGCCATTAAACAACATCTTACATTTCTTTTCACACAATACGTCTCCTTGCAGTATCAACACTAATTCGGTTGACTTTTATATTTGATCCAATTGGTAGATAGGCTGTATTTACACCATAAAGGTGCACAGCTGATATAAAGGGACACTTAGTGGTTAAAGCATGTTATTGAATTTCATTATTTTTATTATTAGATATTAATAGGATCCCTATAAAGTATATTTATTACTCGTTATTCTCTACTAATTGTTAATTAAAGACTGTATGTAATGACTATTTTGCACATCCCGTTCAAGATTTCAAGATGTTCTAAGGTTTATTGACATATCTTATAGGCCTACACAACTATGGTGTAGTTCTGCACTGAATGAAAAACTTGGGTTGCAGGTTCCTCAATAGTGCATTACAAGACATCTATCAATATTTGTGCATACCTCCAGCAATGTTAACTATGTTGAAGCACTTATTTTAACTGATATTATACATAATGTATTATACTCTTATAAGATGTATGTAGATATTTCATCTCCGGGCCTTGTCAGGTATTGAACAATCAATAAATAAAGAACACAGAATTGTTGAATATAAAACACAGAATTTGTGTGATTATATTAAATGATTTACAAATAAACACCACTGCATATTTAACTGTTACACATGCTGATGTAACGCAAATGTTCCAACTTGGGATCAATAAAGTATATCTTATCTTAAGATGATCGATGGCTACTGCCATATTTGCAAAATGTGCCTGTGAACCTTGACAAGTGCATGTTTCAGGCTTATCAATTAATGTAATGTAATGTTATCACAGGGGTCACAAACATAAGACCAGCTGTTAAATAAAGCTCTTCTGACCTTAGCTGGCGTGTGGGTATATATATTAATGCTGCCCATTATGGGCACCAGCAATTTTCACCCATTTATTAATTATATGTTTTAAATTTGAGTGTTTCCTATCCCCTAAACCTCCTGGGATGTACACAGTTTAATACTGGCAACTTCTTATTATGGGAAATACGAAAACGTTTTTTAAAACTACAACTCCCAGTAGAGACATGCCATATAGAGAACATGTTGCGAAACACAATAGCCAGCATGTGTAGTTCTGGGGACGGGGTGGGGGAGGGGGGGACGCGGTGGACCCGTTCAAATCCAGTTTTGGACAGTCTGCCGTGGTTCCATCCCATTTCAAGTGCTGTTCGAGGCTCGGTAACCCTCGGAGCACGTTATCCAATGGGAATGGACGCTCACATTGTCTTTAAGGGCAGCCGACACAAACGAATGCCGTTCTTCCATGAGCGTCAAATCCCGCCGCAGATGGGAATACATTGCAATCAGTTGAAAGCTATTTGCGTCCCTTTATGAAGCTGAAGGAGCCTAGGAGCGTCACAACTGCACGCCACGGACACTGACCAAACGTCGCTCCTGGACGATTATGGAGTGAGAGTGTGTTGGTAATTAACATAAAGGCACTTTCACCGTTGTCATAGCAAGCACATTAGCAACTAAAATGGCACCGAACCTGAACACCCACACAAAGGATGCACTCGATAGGTCTGTTCAGGTGTAGGATGTTCACTTTGCTCTCCTAGAATGAGCATACATACAACGATTAAGTTGTCAGTCACAAGAGGTCTAACCAATCAAGCAGTTATTACAAAACAACTGATAAGTTTACACTGCGTCCCTCTGGTAAACACAAACAGGATCGTATGTCCCAGTAAACCTCAGGAGGAGACTTTAAATTAATGGTAGTGGATTATGTGGCATTAGGGGAAGATTCATTTTCACTGCAGTTGTTCATTACTAAAGGATAAGTTGTTTTTCTGAGCAGTGAAGCGCTACATTTATATGTCAAAGGACAGATCCAAAGGAAAAAGGCCCCTTGTTTGTGGTTAAATCATTAAATCAGCATCAGATGTTTCCGTATTAAAGATCAAGATATTTTCCTCATCTTAACTTAAACTTAAAACGTTTCCTAGTCATAACAATTAGGCACCGTGCTGTCAGTGACTAAACATACGAAAATATAAGATACAATGCTCTACTGTCATGTATTGTTGTGTAAGGTCATCCCATCATGAGTTGATGGCTATTTAATCACGACTTTTGTGAAACAAGATCTTTTGCTGTCCCTTTAAAACACCAACGTCACACAATATCACAGAGTGCATACAGGTTAAGGTAAAGCAGTGGAAATGTATACTGTATAAGTGTATATATCATATAAACCCAACTGACATAGGTTTCTTTAGTTGGGTCTTTTCTTTAGGTGGCTAAAAAGGGATTAGTTGGTGCCCCCTTTTTTATCTGCCCTCCTCTTGCAGTCTGTCTGTGTTCAGGAGGGGGAACACAGCAGAAAGGAAATATCAGACGGATCAACAGAATGACTGACAGTGAGCCACAGAAACAGAGGTAAGGAGAAAGGAACAGTGGCCTGCACGTCAAGCTCGACTAAGCAGAAACTTTTCACAAAACGGACTGAGAGAGGCACACAAAATATCTTGTTTCCTCTAACTCACACACACACACACACACACACACACACACACACACACACACACACACACACACACACACACACACACACACACACACACACACACACACACACACACACACACACACGCATGCACACACACACACTCTCACACACACACACACACACACACACACACACACACACACACACACACACACACACACACACACACACACACACACACACACACACACACACACACACACACACACACACACACACACACACACCATGTATACATCACTTCAGGGGACATTAGATTGACTTACATGCATTTCCTGGAGTCTTATCCTAACCTTAACCATAACCAACACATGCCTAACCCTAAACCTAACCAAGTCTTCAGCCTAAAATGAATGATTCCCCTCATGGGGACCTCCAGTTTGTCCCCATAAGGGAGGTGAGTCCCCACACAACAGATGTAGGTCCCCACAAGTATAGTAATGCTAGGCCACACACGCACGCACGTGCGCACGCACGCGCGCGCACACACACACACACACACACACACACACACACACACACACACATACCATGTATACATCACTTCAGGGGACATTATATTTACTTACATGCATTTTTCCTAGAGTCTTATCCTAACCTTAACCATAACCAACACATGCCTAACCTTAACCTAACCAAGTCTTCAGCCTAAAATGAATGATTCCCCTCATGGGGACCTCCATTTTGTCCCCATAAGGGAGGTGAGTCCCCACACATTATTCTCTCTTTAATGTAGATACGGAGTCCGACCGTAAATACTGCATGTCTCTGCAGCTCAACAAACAGCACAATAGTGAAGGTCCATGTGTTCAGGCTGATATTCACACACACACACACACACACACTCACACACACACACACACACACACACACACACACACACACACACACACACACACACACACACACACACACACACACACACACACTCACTGTACCTCTCTCCGCATTGTATCTTCATCTCTCTCTGCAACTCTCATCTCCTCTCTGTTTCAATTTACCCCCCTCCCCTCTACCGAATTAGAGTTAATTAATCTTTAGGAATGTTGAGAGTGCAATATTACTACAATATTATAGTCGGATTCAGTAGGAGTTCAGAATGACTTTTGACAATAGTAAGTACATTACAATTAGACAAAAGTAATTAGCCATTCATTTAGAAACCTTTTGGCAACACAAAGCTTTTAGGGGAACACGACACATCAAACCTCCCTTGACAGGACTGGCTTTATCTAGCTTTATTATGAAAGTGAAAGCCTGAAGGTCAAATATAGTACCACCAAGCAGCCTGTACCGGATTATTGGGTGCTCCTAGTATTTAAGCTTTAAATAAACAGGACATAGTCAATGACTGTTGGCTAAAATGGGCAAACCCCCGAGCAGTGAAACCTTAGCCTATCAAGTATAATGTGTTGGAGCGCTAGCCAATAGAAGCTTGAGTGTTATATAGTGAAGTCCCTATTGTCAAAGAATAATTATTCCTTACTTTCTGCCTGTTGACGTTTATCACCAACCCTGAGTCTGTTATCTCCCGTAAGGAATGTGCTAATGCAGTCATATGGTGTTATTCTCAGTTTTATGACCGGTCAACTCTCGGTCACAGAGCCTAAGAGTCAGGCAGGTGATTGAGTATTTCCAGATGTCGGGGATATCTCCAGTGTTCCCAGTGTTTACGCACCATCCCCCAATATGTGGATTAACTCTCTGTAAACTAGTTAAAAGGTCTATTCGAGAGAGAGGCTGGTCAGATTTGACATGGCAACCCACCAGGGCAGTCAGAATCTTGTGATGTGAATTTCTCCGGCCGATACTTGTAAATAAACATCAGTGTTTGACATCCAAGCTCCAACTCCCCTCGTGTCTCTCTGAGTCCTGACTCTCCATTGCTACAGAAGTTTCCCTTACAACTATGTTACTGAAGTAAAAAATGAGTCCATCGAGGCATTTCAGGCAGGGGGGGAGGGGGTGTGTGGGAACTTTGGGATTCTAGCCTTTGCAGACCATTTACATGCACAGAAAACCTGTATAACACAATAAAGGGAAGGAAAACCCCCTCAAAGCATTATATGTCCCATTTAACAGGCCCAGGAATGATTATAGATATTTGTAATTTGTTTAAATAAGCAAGGCTTATGAAATACCTTTTATAATGTGATCAGGTTTGTGAGATCTTCACAGCTGCTTCATGAATATTGTAGGCTTATGTAATTCATGCAAAGAAAGGCAACAGGCTCTTACTCCAGCAGCTTGAACAATTATGTGTTCTTCTTTGTAAGAGTAATAAGCAGTTGATCAACAACATGTCTGGCCAGCTAATAGACCTCACAGGACATTCAGCGACAGATCTGCAGCACTGCCTTGTGAAAACACCATCACTATAAGAAACACCAAGTCTGTCAGTATCCTGCAGTGAATTTCAATTCACTTTTCAAAGCATTACAATAAGTGGATTAATCCCTTTTGCACTCTCTTTAAATAATTTCTAAAGACAGAAAAGACTGAGACAGTGGGAGGAAAAGAGTCTAAGGTCACTGACATACGTGATGTTCATCAGATCGCATTAAGCAGCAGAGATTTTCCTTCTGAATACAAAACTTAAAGGTGGGGTAGGTAAGTTTCAGAAACCGGCTCGAGATACACTTTTTGTTATATTCCATGGAATGCTCTTAACATCCCGATAGCAATGAATATCTTGAGTGCTTTGACAAAAATTCCATAAAAAAATGTCATCTGTGGAAGCCGTAATACTGTAAAATAAACGGATTGGATTGCCGCCCTGTCTGTCACGGTACGTCCACACAGCAGCTTTTCAAAAATCTTGAAAATCTTGGAGCTGGGCGTGTCTGACAGCTTGGGGATTTTTTGCGAGCAATGCGACCAACAACCAATCACATGAATCTCCCGCCCCCGACATACAAAGCAAAAAACCCCTGGGATTTTATGCGAGCAATATATATATATATATATAAACTCCCCAAACAGGCGAAAACCCAGGGCCGGACTGGGACAATAAGTCAGGCCGGGAATTATACACCCAGCCAGGCCACTACCAGTTTTTTGTGCCATTTTGCTGGATTTATTTGTCAATGTTTACAGCGTTGCTGCCCATAATGATAGCGCTCTAAATCTACTACCCCAAAATAAACATATGGACATGGGTTACTATTTAAAAGAAATTGCAAATCTATTTAGGAACCTATGTGAACATATTTTAAGTGGGGGTGGACCTCAAATCCTATAGGGGGGTCCGGGGGCATGCTCCCCCGGTAAGATTTTTTTTTTAATGTTGGACTTAAATGCATCAATCTGGTGCATTTTGAGGGGGAAATAAAGAGACTACACCCATATGAAACATAACTGTATACATTTAAATAATCATAAAATCATAATAACATGGCCATAACCAATAACATCCCATATCCAATATGAAAAAACATTGAAACTTGTTTATTTATTTGTTTTTGGTTCATTTATAGTTGTGAGTGTGTATGTGCTCCTGAATCAGCCTCACCTGTCTCCCTCCTCTCCCCCTGCTCCTCTTTGAGGCAGCAGCAAAGACTAGTTTTAGCTCTCAACAAGTTTTAATTGTTTATCTTACCTTTTTTCACCTAGTTAACGTTTTTTTTTATTATTCATGCATATTTTACTAATCACTCCCCCCTCAAATGGAAATATGTGTTTACATAAATGGTGACCAAACCGTTTGAGACCCACAGAGTAAACACTAAACTAAACACTCAGAGTCCTTTACCTCACCTGAGCTGTAGTTATCAGCCTCTCAGTCTGACAGGAGAGGACTCTCCTCCACCTTGTTGTTGAAACAGCTCCTTATATCCGTTAGCGCAGCTAGCTAGCACCAGATGCTAACAACAACAACAATACACGTAACCGGTGTGCGCGGTTTATCTCACTCGCTCGCGCCACACATAACACACACCCTCCCGAGCTTGAATGACACACAGAGACCAATCGAGTATGATCTGTATGAAAGTGGCCATGTCGGCAGGCCACATCATGTAGACAGCCAGTCACCCTCTGTGAGGCAGAGTCAGACCCACATTTGCGCAGCGTTGCGTTCACAATACATACGTATACAAAAAAAAATCCTCAGGCCAGCAGGCCACTTAACAGGCCAGGCCATCGGGAAACCTCCCGGTCCTCCCGATGGCCAGTCCGGGCCTGAGTTTCACCCACTGTCTCTGCCACCTCCCTCCATGCCTGGTTCCTCCGGTTTGTATCCCGTTAATAGTTCTGGTCGTAAAGAACCGGGTGATTTGCTACCGTAATTTCTCGTTTGGAATATGAGGAAATGAACTGCGGTCTGGTTCTCCCTGCTTACATGCGGTTTGATTGGCTAGCGCTTCTACTGTCAGATTTGCATAAACGTGTTTGATTGGCTGGCACTTCCAGCTCAGCTTCAAAAGTTGAACATTGTTCAACTTTGAAATCCTGGACATCCTGGAAATCTTCGCTTCGCTCCCCCACAATGCAGTTTGGCGAAAAGCGAGGCAAAGTGACGTCATCCCCATTCAAAGTCAATGGGCAGAGAAGCGTTGGAAGCTGTGGAAGTTTCTTCTGAAGCTGCTGTGTGGACGTACCGTCAGCCTTTCATCTCGTGCACGCACAAATGTATCTCGTGCCCTCATTGGGCGTGCCATCATTGGGCGTGCATTGCAGCAGTACTTCAATGACTCGCCAGCAACAGGCGGCCACTTTCACCATGGCAGAGTTAGGTTCAACATCGTCTACTGGTGGTAAAAGAAATAATGTAACGGAGCAAATTAGGAACAAAAACAAAGTGGAAACTAGCAGAGGTCGCTCTTTTTCTCTTGGACAGGTAATTATCTGTTTTGTATGGTTTACAATTCCCCTGAACTATATAGCCAACCTAAGTCATGTGCGCATTCATGTGTTGGAGGAGGTGCTCTGAAAGGAAGTCTGAAGGAAGGGGCGGATTCTTTTCGGCTGTGTACTTTCAAATGTTAGTGCACTCGAGCCGGTTTCTGAAATGTACCTACCCCACCTTTAAGTAAGAAATTCATTGAAGAGCGGATTATAGTATTACATGATGTGTGACACACAAGCATAGGAAAACATACATTTTGTTCACGTGTCTGCTGCAAAAGACCAGCTTCTTCATCATTAGTGTGTGCAGGAAACATCAGAGGGATGCAAAACAGATGTAGCAGATGCTGATGTACTTACTGTAATGCAGGCGGACTGAGTAATTACCGTTATTATCTCAAATGAGAACGAGGATAGTCAGGCGGTTAGTCACATGGATTAAGCTTTTCACGTTTGCAACATTGTGCAAGGGCTATCCATATTTAATTTGTTAACCAGTGATACACTATACTTTTGAGTATCTATTGATATGAGTATCAAAATAAGCTATCAGAAAAGTTTTTCAATGAATTCAAAACAAAGACTTAAAAATACTTATTTTAAGGGCTTCACATGCAAACGTTTCTTATGAAAGCAGAAATGGATCACTTTTTTTCACCCGGCATTTCCAGGTGGTTTCATTGTTGGTGCCGCTCTCTGATATCTTCTTGTCACCTGAGAGCTGAGTGGAGTTGTTTATGACATATTTGTTGTATTGTATATCTTCACATAAACAACCATTTCAATATTCAACATTATTAGCATCATGACTGTAGTCCAAAGCAAGGAGAAACAGTAATAATCCCAAACTAAATAGGTACTGTGTGTGCAGGTTTTTCTGTCTAAAATATAAAGCAAAGGACATCTTCCGGAAACAATCAAAAAGCCTGGTAACGACAACATCAAGCACAAAAAGCCTCCTTCGGCTGAGAGTTGGACAGACTCAGTTGAAATTTGAAAACTTCAAAAGATGAAACGCAGAGAGACAGACTGACATCTATAATGTCATGATGAAAAGCATCGATAATATCATGTTGACTGACTCAAAGTCAGAGTGTTTGAGTTCCTACACCACAGGCTTGCATCATGGGGACTAACATCATGGTAACATCATTGACTTTTCCAAAATCTGGTTTGATTAAACTCAATATTGTAAGGACTATTGTGATTATTGACTGATATGGCTGATTATTCCCTTTGAATGATGGGACATGTTTGATGTGCTTCAGGGCTGAGCCATTCAAAGTTAAACAGGAACAGACACAGAGAGAATACACTGAATTAATTACCAGTCAGTCTGTCCCATCCTACTTTCACTGTCAGTTTGAATGGATTGTTTGTCACCTATTGTAACTTTGAACTTTTCTGAAGGATCGTTATCTACCAATTCAGTTTCCTATAATTGAATTTGTCTTCCTCGATGTGGGGGCATCTACTGTCCATTTAAGTCTGCTTTGTCAGAGAGAAGGAACATTTGAGAATGTCCTAAGAAATCAATGGCATACATTGTTCATCTATAGATAAATGGATAAACGATTGATCAGTGGTGATGAAGGATGAGTAAAGAAGTAAGCGAGGGAAGACTCATGGGAAAAAGAGAGGGATATCGCACACACTGCAGAGACGAAACACTGACAGAGAGGAGATGGAGGAAGAGAGAAGAGGAGTTGAGATGGGGGGAGGAGGATAGGAAGTTAATAAGAGATGGAGCTCATCTGGATTCTATCCAGTATTAATGTCTACAGCTTTCGGATTGACAGGCAGAGTCTGATTCATATGAACTGACAGGTAGCACTAAATAATACATGTGGAGGTGCTGAGGAGAAGATGGAGCAATGCAAACAACCACATGACATTGCATCTGGTTTTGCACACTCACGGCAATCCTCGATTTGTTGATAGATAATCAAATACGCACACAAAGGCACACACCTAAACAACTGCACTGGTTTTAGAGGAAAGGCACGTTCATATTGTAATCAATAGATCAAAAACTGTAGATAAGCAGAAAGACACCCCTGTAGACACTGAGACAGAAAAAGACAGACATTAACATGTAATTGCGGTCTTCTTGTGTATAGCCAGACACAAAAAGTGAGTGGCGCATCAGCTGGTGCTATTAGGGAGAACTTATGCTGATAAAGAAGCTACATTAGCAGTAATTGAATCCATATATTTGCATTGATGAGCTGGGAGGAGGCACTAATGAAGGCAGATAAAGGAAAACACAGGAGGAGGAGGCAATGAACGGGGAGAGGGGATTTGCAGCAAAGTAATATTTTGATAACATAATAGTCCCCCTTCTCCTTATTTGACAGCGGTGATGCTGAGGGCCCGAGTGTTAAGCTAGTTAGACACACACTGTCTGCTTCTTTAGGGAAATGAGGAATAAACTCAGGAGGAAGGAGAGATAAATGTCCTGTCTTCACCGAGTGCACCACTCCATCATTTCCTCATTTGGCTACTTTGTTTTACCCTCTCTCCACCTCGATTCAGCCCCGTTTTATTTTTCCCCCATTAGTATGCACAGTTATCCTGCAGCAAGCTTTCATAAAATAATTCTTTTGTTTGTCTTTGACTCGGATAACCTCTCTCTTATCCAGTGTCAAATGACTAAATGTGCAGCTGCATCCACGGATTATTGTAACAATATAGTGCTTCATAGTGTCATTTTTTTTTTTTACAGATAACACGGCTTGTTTGCGTGTCGAACCAAATTGAATTAATATGCTAAATAAGGTTTCCGAGACTCAGTGAGAAGAAAGAATGGAAAATAAAAAGGTCTGTTTTTTTACATGTGCGGTCTAGAGAAATTCAATTAAAGTACAAAGACTAGTTAATGTACCTTTACATGGAGAATGGGCTGCTCTGTGAGTGTGTGCATGTGTGTTAGCCTTTGTTTGCTTTAGGGCCGCAACAAACAAATCAACAGTTCTGCTGTGTTAACTGAGTAAACCCGGGGGGGGGGCGAGTCACACCGCACAGGAACAGCCTGAATGCAGAAAAACGACAACAAACTGTGTTTACTTTCCATAAAGATGCAACGCCTTGGGCCTAGTTGCATCGTCTCTCCATTGAAGTTTCAACAAAGCTGGAGCAGTTTGGACGTGACCTTTAATTATAACACTGAAACCAGACAATTCCTTTTCTATAAACTACACGACAAGTCCCAATTGTAGGGGCTTTTTAATATCTACGTTACATTTGTAACCATAAAGGAAAACAATCGGGGCAACTTTATTTCAGGTGCCAAGTACCACCCTCACAAAGGATTGGTTAGAGAGTTGTTCTTCAGCTGGAAAACATTGAAGTTGCCGTTTGTTGCCAAATACTTATTGTCTCAGCATCATCACAGCAGGAGTGCAGCGCCTTGCATTTTCACTGATCAAAGAGTAAAGATTTCAAAGACTAATTCCTCATCAACACATGCACACGCTCAACTCACAGACGCACAACAGCTGTGATACCATTTCACATCGTCTTGGAGGAACCAGGAAGTCTTACTTGAGAACAAAGTTTGGGACTGAGGAAAGAGAAACCGACAAAAAGAAGAACGAATGTTGGAAAAGGAAGGAGACCATGCAGAAGACTTGCTCGAATGTTAGCTTTATGGTCCTTCTGTCCAAACTATCGGCTTTTAACTGCTCTCCATTAACCTGTTAAGCACTGAGCCTGTTTTTCAGGTCTCAGGCTCGAAAATGACATTCCCAGAACAATTGACCATTATCTTCCCTTCTAAAAGGGTTACATTAATAATCTTTTTTCTCAAAGTAATGATAAACCTGTGAGTTGGATGTAGAAAAGTCAGATTCAATATAGATGTTTTTTATTTTAAAGAACATTCAGATTGAACACAGTAAAAAACTGTAAATTATAGTGTCCGTCCAAAAATTATTTTTTACTTATAGTGAAAACTAACCTTGGATGATGGGTTAGTAGACTAAAAGCTTTAGGAATCCAAAGTACAACATATACTAAGTACCCTGTATCAAGATGGATGCAAAACAAGTGACATTTGACCTTTTTAGACAGATTTAGCAACAACAACAAAAAAACACTTCTGGGGTCATTTGGGTGGATTTTCCATATCTCTGGCCCCCCTTGGTCGATTTTGATGAATGAAATCTCTTTGTAACCGCTAGAGCCAATGGAATCGAGGGGAAGTCCTACACACACAAACACATGAACAAATAGAGTGGCAAAGTCCCTCCCCTTCCGGGGGACCTCCATGGGACCTTATTTAGGAAAAATCATGTATTGAAGTCAATGGAGAGAGAAAGATTATCATTTGATCCCGTTTGAATTGTGCAACAAATTACACATATGATGTTTGTCAATTTAAAAGATAATTTTGCAAGTCAAAAAAATAAAAATGTGTCGTAAAACTGTGAAGTAACACATTTTTGTGTGTGAAGCGCTCAATGAACAACATCTCTGGTCTTGCATACGTCACCAACACCAAGATGGCCGTCACGTTAGCACATTTCACCTCTTTCTTTCAGAATGAAGTGAAAAGTATTAAAATAGATGACAATCACTACAAGTCTGGGCATGTTGAGAGCTGTACATACACAAAAGGGGAGTTAGTCGGTTCCGTAAGAGCCAGCATGCGGGGCCGGCTTTACAAGGTTTTGGTGAGTAACACGAGTGTAATGTGTAACGTTAATGTACGCGACTCTGGGATTTGTAGTCTTTCTAGTTGCGTATTTTTCATAGTATTATATTTCAACTGTTTTCAGACAAACTGACTTTTTTGAAATGGAAATGATTTGTTAAGATTGACAAACATCATATGTGTAATTCATGGCACAATTCAAATGGGATCGAAAGATAAGTTTTCTCTCTCCATTGACTTTAATACATAATTTTTCAGAAATAAGGTCCCATGGGGCGGAAGTAGATGGGCGTGACTTCGCCACTCTATAAGGAGTGAGAGTGATGCGTAGCCAAAACCGGAAGCTGCATACACTCTGGTGGCCACCATTAGCAGCTAAAAGTTTTGCTCCGATTTTTACATAAAAATGGAATTATGGATTATGAATAATTGTTTCAAAGCCACAGATACATTATCAACCTATGTGTGGCGGAGTGGTGAGGGTAGGTGTTTAAAATCGGTTGTGGACAACGCCACCTGGAGGAGTTTCGCCCCCAGGAAATTATAAAGACTAGGTCTAATACTGCTAAGGACAATCAGGTTCGTTTTACACCACGGGCAGAGACAGTTTTAAGGATCAGCATACAGTTTTATTTATAACATACAAAATATCTAAAAACACCACACACAATACATTTGAATAAAATACCCACTTTGGGGAAACGGACAGGGCTTGGCTTACCACGGCGGCAGTTAACAAAAAGGGGCGTAAGGAGTCCAACATAAATCACCCGTGACACTGCACACCACTCAAAACGGATATGTGAAGAAAACCACTGCCACCACCAGGGAGTCTGCCGCCACAGGCCCACAGCACCTGTCCGGCACAGGATAAAAGGTTATAATTCTGACAAAAGGATAAACAAAAGAAAACAACACAATACACCAAATCTGAATGAATGTAAATAACAAATGAATAAACAAATTAAAGCAAATTTAAAGGACTGCCAAGAATAAACAAATTAAAGTAAATGTAAAGGACAGCAAGGAATACACAAATTAAATAATACATTTCCTTATGGTCGTGTATTAGGACCATTCCCTGACGCCAAGAACGGCTCCAGCAACAGGCCAGAGCAAGCAGTCTGGGCCTGTCCACAGCGAGGAGCGAAGCTCTCATGCGGCTTTCACACCAGCGCTTTTCAGTTTCTAGCTCCGAGCGGGCGCTTTTCTGGTTCAGCTCCGGTTTCCCTTTTCAGCTCCCGCTCTGTGCACACCGCCCACTGGCGCCCCAGAGCTGCCCCTGCTGCGTCATGACGTCACCGTTTACATCGCTGATTTGCTCCCCAACGGCAGCTCACAACAACAACAACAACTGCGTCGGGTCGATGATCGTGTTGCTTTTAATCACACGAAGCCAGAATAAATTGAATAACGACTTCTCCAACCTTATACTTTGCTCCAGAGTGCCGTGGTTCATTGTGTATTAATGTGTTTCTGCAGCATTTACCGACCGCTGCAGTATTGGCTGCTCTTCCACGGGAGTGTATTCTCCGGTTAGCTCACACTGCAGCGGCCGCTCTAAAGTATTCACTGTCCGACTCACACAAGCAGCTGATGCATATCCCCAGTTCCCCTTAGCCTAAGTGAATGTGTGTCAGTCTGAATTGACACTGTTTGGTATCACAACGCTGTTATGAAAGTTTCTCTGGTATAAAACGGGTGATGTTGGCATAGCAACCGAAGCTAAACTGACTACTTGCATCCGATAGCTGCAATAATACAAAACAACACGTCTGCCTCTCTCCACAATGATCGATAACAGTGAACGGATGGTCAAAGTAAGGCACAAATAAACAGAATCACACGAAGCCTGGTTAGTGTTGCCTGACTTTATAAAGTGTGTTTATAGGCACTACTGCTTGTAGGCAGGCATAACAGTTGACCCATGGGAGGTGGGTTTAGTTTCCTGCACGCCTCGACGTAAGAGAGACGTAAGCGACGTCGCCTCTTAGCTCCAAAGCTCTTGCCTCTGGACCGACAATTTTTTGGAGCTGGAAATGAAGCGGATTCCGGAGCTAAGAGCCGGCGCCGCTGCGGTGTGAACAGGAAAACCCGGCGCTTTTCAGGCTCTAGCTCCGAGCCGGAGCTGAAAAGGCGCTGGTGTGAAAGGGGCAACAGAGATCCCAAAACTCACAGAGAGCCAAAACAGCAGCACGGGATGGGAATGATGGCCAAAGGTGGGGAGCGACAATAGTTAGAACACCCCTGGAAAGGGGATTGGAATTACTATAAAATCTGTATGAAAGTGACGGTTTAACTTATAATATGGGGAGGGGCTCATACGTACCACCCTGTGCAGCCAGGCGCAGCCACAGAGCCGACAAGGGAGGGAATGAGACCCGCAAATCCCACGGCCAAATTCCACTGTGACATAAAGAATTGATAAGGCAGGGGAACTACGCAGCAGATTTAAAGAGAGCAGACAACGGCACTCACCAACAGTGTGCAACGCCGCTATCACGGAGCCTCTGGCGGAGCAAATGCCTCCTCTAACGCCCTGGACTTCAGCTGCGCTAAGATGGGAAAGTGTCAGAAGTGTGTATCTAGAGAAAGTAGGACATGAATGCTGCCACGCCAAACAATTTGCGTTACTACGCCAAGCTGCAGTCACCACAGGAGAAATGGGAGGAACCCAATTTGGCACCTCAGCTTAAATAGCCGGTGCGCACAATTGGTGCGCTGGCCCGGTGCCAAGCAGCGGCACAGAGGGAGAAGACCTCCGGTCACATATGGATCAACCGATTCAGCCGCGTTTTTTCTCGTTTTAATGCCATTGAACACGTCTTTTGATCAGATTGACAGGTACGGTGAGACGATCTCCCGTAAAAGCTCCGTAAAGTTACGTGTTGTGATGTTTGTGTTTGCTTCCCCTGTTGCAAGATCGGATCGCTTAGTGATGATACTATACTTAAATAATCTGTGGAGTCTCAGCTTTAATCGGATATATTGTATGTGCAGTTTCGATAAGTAATAAGGGTATCTTTATTTAGAATTCTGTGCTAAAGTGCGTTAGCATTTTTTCGCTTAGTGCTAATTCAGAGGCTTGGTATTACCCTTGTGTTTTGTTTTGGTAAAAATGGTTCATATCTTCAGTTATCTGAGATTCTTCCCGTTAATCTTGTGCTACACATCAATAGTTTCATAAATGTTAAGTAGCCCTGAGACACAGTCTCGAAAGAAAACTGTGGGGGGGGGGGGGGGGGTCCGCCGTGCTTAAGAGGTTAACACTCAGTTGGATTGAATCATACTTCACTGGTAGGCGTCAGTATGTTACCATCAATAATCTACTCTCTCCAGCTCTAGACTTAAGCACCGGAGTACCACAAGGTTCAATACTTGGTCCACTTATTTTTACCCTATATATTAATGACCTGCCATCTGTCTGTCCTGATGTGGAAACACAGCTATATGCCGATGACACTGTGATATATGTGCATGCCAATACAAAGCAAAAGGCTGCTGATAAACTGACCTCAGCTTTAGTGCTGATCACTAGCTGGCTACACGGCTACTGTCTTCAGCTTAATATAAACAAAACAGTAGGAATGTTTTTCACAAAAAGAAAATGCAAGATTGTGTCAAATATAAGCATCTCAGGTGAACATATTAATATTGTGCCTCAGGTTAAGTACCTTGGAATCATTATTGACTCTAATTTAACATTCAAAACACAAGTCAAAAAAGTGACCCAAAGAGTTAAGTTTAGCCTAGCCAATTTTAACTACATAAGAAACACAATGACATTGAATTCTGCCAAATTATACATGAATGCCATGATCATATCACATCTAACATACTGTCTCACAAGCTGGGGGCAAACTAACAGCTCCACACTGAAGCCACTAGCAACCCTGTACAAACAAACCCTCAAAGTACTGGACCAGAAACCTAACTGCTCCCATCACTGTACCATCCTCAACAAGCATAACATTCTGAGTTGGGAAGATTTAATAAAGTATAGGAACATCATTCTGGTTAACAAAATCCTGCACAATACAGCCCCTCCAACTCTTAACTCATTGGTTACTCAACGTAACAACACCAGACTGACCACTAGAAGCTCCACACGTGGCGACCCCCCATTCAGGAAGAGTACTTTTGGTCAGTCATCATTCTCGGTCACAGCAATACAAAACTGGAACTCTCGACCCACTCAAATCAAAGACATACATACACATACCACCTTCACAGCTCACTTAAAAACATAGTTCACTGAGAACTACACCTGTACACACTAGTCTGTGTTGAGTATGGGGACAGCTGGAAATTAGCCATGTCGGCTAAAGCTGCTCCATTTACTGTTTTTGTGACAGTTCATCGATGGGGACTGTCCACGACACTATAAATAAATAAACTAAACTAAACTATGGCAAATATACCTGGATCTTAGAACAGCAAACTCCCTTGAAATGTTTAAAAGCAAATTAAATATTTTTAATATGGCTTTTAATTTGGGTTACCTTTCAATTGTCACTAGTATCATTGTCCATGTTTGACTGTATTATTTTTCTGTTTTGCTTTTATTTTACATTTTTAATTTTGTTTTTTAAATTGTTTTATTTGAACATATTATCACTGTACAGTAGATGTTGTATCTTGTTTTGTATTAATTTTAATATTATTTGAATATTGTTGTTATGTTTGCTGTAAATCACTTTGGGCTGCTTTGTGCATGAAAGGTGCTATACAAATAAAGTGTATTATTATTATTATTATTATGTGCAGTTTTGCTTTATTGGGGGGGTCTGGGGGGGTCTGAAAACCAGTCAGTATCTGGTGTGACCACCATTTGCCTCACACAGTGCAACACATCTCCTTCGCATAGAGTTGATCAGGTTGTTGATTGTGGCCTGTGGAATGTTGGTCCACTCCTCTTCAATGGCTGTGCGAAGTTGCTGGATATTGGCAGGAACTGGAACACGCTGTCGTATACGCCGTTCCAGAGCATCCCAAACATGCTCAATGGGTGATATGTCCGGTGAGTATGCTGGCCATGCAAGAACTGGGATGTTTTCAGCCTCCAGGAATTGTGTACAGATCCTTGCAACATGGGGCCGTGCATTATCATGCTGCAACATGAGGTGATGGTCGTAGATGAATGGCACAACAATGGGCCTCAGGATCTCGTCATGGTATCTCTGTGCATTCACAATGCCATCAATAAAATGCACCTGTGTTCGTCGTCCATAACATACGTCCGCCCATACCATAACCCCACCACCACCATGGGCCACTCGATTCACAACATTGACATCAGAAAACCGCTCACCCACACGACGCCACACACGCTATCTGCCATCTGCCCTGAACAGTGAAAACCGGGATTCATCCGTGAAGAGAACACCTCTCCAACGTGCCAGACGGCATCGAATGTGAGCATTTGCCCACTCAAGTCGGTTACGACGACGAACCGGAGTCAGGTCGAGACCCCGATGAGGACGACGAGCATGCAGATGAGCTTCCCTGAGACGGTATCTGACAGTTTGTGCAGAAATTCTTTGGTTATGCAAACCGATTGTTGCAGCAGCTGTCCGAGTGGCTGGTCTCAGACGATCTTGGAGGTGAACATGCTGGATGTGGAGGTCCTGGGCTGGTGTGGTTACACGTGGTCTGCGGTTGTGAGGCCGGTTGGATGTACTGCCAAATTCTCTGAAACGCCTTTGGAGACGGCTTATGGTAGAGAAATGAACATTCAATTCACGGGCAACAGCTCTGGTGGACATTCCTGCTGTCAGCATGCCACTTTTATTGTGGCCAGCCTAAGGCACACCTGTGCAATAATCATGCTGTCTAATCAGCATCTTGATATGCCACACCTGTGAGGTGGTGGGATGGATTATCTCGGCAAAGGAGAAGTGCTCACTATCACAGATTTTTTCAGATTTGTGAACAATATTTGAGAGAAATGGTTATTTTGTGTATATAGAAAATGTTTTAGATCTTTGAGTTCATCTCATGAAAAATGGGAGCAAAAACAAAAGTGTTGCATTTATATTTTTGTTTGTCTTAATAAAACAAGTGACTATACTTTCATCAAACTGTCTCCAGTCACCATAAAGAATATACGATATAAATCCCAGAGCTCTTCAGTTCTGTCAACCAACACTACAAGGAACCTAATGAGTTCCCATGAGAACACAAACACCCCAGCCCCCTCCATCCATAGGATTATCTTCATGTCTGATCAAAGAACCAGGCGCTAGTCTTTTCTGTGGTGTCTCAGGTAGGACTTTGTTTGAGAAATAAGTTCAACATCACGTAAAGAAACCCTACTTTGCTGAAAAATGATTGTACTGTAAAGCCCTAAGGTCACTTTGCATTAGCATCTGTTGATAACACTCAAAGTTAAAACGTTCTTTCTTTTTCTATACTTGTATCTGAATGACAATGTCAGCATCGGTCATTTGAATCCAGAGGCCTTTTTTTAAAACGTCATTAAAGAGAAACTTCATCAGTGATCAGTGGACAAGATGAGAGGAGGGCTTGGTCGACAAATGTCCCTCAGTCTTCATGCTTGCTTTCTATTTTTCCATGTATAATTAGTTTGCTACTACAATTTGAAGAGATGTTTGAAAACTAAAGTGACTTAAAGGTGACCTATTGTGCAAAATCCACTTTTTCATGTCTTTTATGCATCAACATGTGTCCCCTATACAATACAATACAACTTTATTTATAAAGCACTTTAAACCTCCAGACCAAAGTGCTGTACAGGCAAATAGATAAAACACAGCTCAGCTCACACACCATAAAACAAGTACAAGTAAAACAAAAAACTATTTAAATGCAAAAAAAGCAACACTCTAAAAGATGTTGAAACCCCAAATGTTAAAACGCTAAGGAGAAGAGGTGGGTTTTAAGAAGCGATTTAAAAGCAAGCAGTGTGGAGGCCTGTCTGATCTCCAGGGGCAGAGCGTTCCACAGTTTGGGAGCCGCTACAGAGAAGCAACGGTCCCCTCTGAGCTTTGACCTGGTTTTAGGCACATTCAGGAGCAGTTGGTCCGCTGACCTGAGAGGGCGGCTCGGCGTGTAGTGCTGTAGCAGCTCAGCAAGGTATGGTGGGGTCATGCCATTTAGGGATTTAAAAGTAAATAAAAGAATTTTAAAATGGATCCTAAAATAAATTGGCAGCCAGTGGAGAGAAGCTAAAACAGGGGAAATGTGGTCAAACTTCCGTGTGCCAGTTAAGAGCCTTGCTGCAGCATTTTGCACCCGCTGCAGTCGTGCGAGCGAGAACCCACTGACCCCCATGTAGAGAGAGTTACAGTAGTCCAGCCGGGTGGTGACAAAGGCATGGATTACTGTCTCAAACTGCTGTCTGGAGAGAAAAGGTTTTACTTTCGCTAGCTGCCTCAGGTGATAACAGCTCGTTTTTACCACCGACTTAATCTGACTCTCAAGTTTGAGTTCACGGTCCATTTGAATACCAAAGTTCGTAACGGTGGGATTGGTGTACTGATGCAAGGGACCCAGGTGTACAGAAGTGGTCCCATATGTGTAAAGAGATTCTGAAAGTTTCAGGAAAAAAGATTCACTCACTATTTGTCCTGATCCATTTATATAAAAACCTGTCTGAAAATGAGCTGATTAGGTTTTGGCCACTTTATGATGTCATAACGATGTTTTATGCTCGTGTAACCATTAGCCAATCACCAACCAAGGTAACCGCCGCCCCCCTTATCACCTGAATCTCCTCCGAGAGCACCATTGTGTTCTTTTTAACCAAATATCTCTCAGAGTGGCGTGGGGAGTGGCTCCTTATTTTCATCTAAATTAAAAGACAGAGAATCAGCACTTTTGAAACAGGGCTGAAACAGAGGGGATTATGGGTAATGCTACAATGCATGATCTGTTAGGTATTTCGAGGCCAAACACTTCAGAGACATGTTTTGTATATATCTGAGACCTATAATATATTGATGAAAAATAGTATAATAGGGGACCTTTAAAATCCCTCTGACGCACGTATTAAAGATGTGTGGAAAGAAGTGCACGCCTCCCACGCTGCTCCTCTACTTAACAATGATGCTCTCAGGGTGACAGAGGAGATTGATAGCATGTCCATGCTGTAAGGCTAATGATAAACTGCTGATGGTTCTATGTTATACAGCAGTGAGCTCATGTAAATAACAAACCACACCAACAGACACCACTTAGACAAATTGACAAAAAATAGCCTGAAGCCGATGATAGCACCATTAATTGCGTGGGACTTTGTGCCGTATCAAGGTCTGATTCACGAAAGATACTGTGATATAAAGAGAGATATATGTTTGCCGCCAAGTACGATAGTCAATGTGGCAAAGTGTAAATACAAAATAAATAAATGGTGGTGGTTGTGAGGTGAGAGTCTGAGACAGAAGGAGAGATGGACCATTTGTTTATTTTTATTTAATAAAGCAATTTAACTTTTCTCTCTTCTTTTTTCTCTCATGCTTTTTTCAGTTTTTCTTCATGACCACTGTCATTTTATCCTGTCACTAAATAAAATAAATGACTTTGAGCGGAAATGGGATTCAATATGCTAAATATTTTACTGTTTTTACGGGAGGCTGTGGCTCAGTGGACAGTGTGCTGGACTTCGAATCAGGGGATAGCAAGTTAAAGTCCCACTGCAGTCAGCATGTCGTTGTGTCCCTGGGCAAGACACTTCATCCCAAATTGCTCCTGTGGGTATTGTCCATAGTACTGTAAGTCGTTTTGGATAAAAGCGTCTAACAAATTAAATGTAATGTACTGTAGCTGACAGTGTAAGAAGTCTAGATGGAATGCTGAGCGGATTGATACTGTCACATAAAGGAACAAGGGAGAAACATTCAAAATGAGAGACGCTGTGACGAGGCAATATTATGCATAAAAAGGTTTAGCGATTATTTATGGCCAATTATTTTATGTCAAGTGAAAAATAACTATTCATTGATTAGTTGCTTTAGCTCCAGTGGAAAGATGAAATCTCTGATGTGTGATAGAAATCAAAAATAATTCAGGCTCCGTTATACCTCACAACAACTTAAAATTACAATACGACAATTATAAAATAACGCTTCCATACAAATGCGTGCTGGTAAGATCACTTAAGTCGGTAATTACAGTAGTTACAAAAACAGTGCCGATATGTCAAATGCAAAATAAAGTGATTCTAGTATTTGTTTATTTCTCACATATTTGTATTTGTGTATTCAATCGTCCTATCTGTACATCACCATCATCAGCTTTATTGTAGAGACTCAAGGTCCATTTTTAAAAGACATACAACACTCTCAGATTACTGGAAATACTGAAACTCTTTAACAAATAAAAGTAAAGAGGTGAATAGTGAGAGAGGATTTTAAAACAGACAGACAACTCTAACACATTTCATTCTCTTCAAACCAATCTGAAGTCTTCAAAGATAAGACGTTTTCTAGGGAAAATGGATAAATAAAACAAATGTACAATCCCTATAGCCAGCTCTGACTTAACAGGCAGCGAGATCACCTCTAGTATTTTACCCAGATCAATAGAAATAAAAAGGCCAGTCACTTCTGATCCAACACGCTGAATATGTATTACCTTGGAGACATCGCTAGAAAAAATAACCACTTTCCTCTCACTCTTATTGCCTTTTTACAAAAAACACATTTTGTCTTCATTTTGATTGATGGTCGTTTCGATGATGTTTGCCTGCACTTTATGAAGCAGACAATGAAGTTCTTGTACTGTATGTATAATAGCTTAACATACACCAATGGGCAGACTCTACAAGCTAACTTAAGTTACGGCACTGTTTATTCTGTGAGGAAAAATAATATTTGCAGTATTCATAAGGAACAGAACTTTATGTAAGCAATACAATAGTCAGGGTTTTGTCTAAACTGGGTAACAGGAGCGTGCTCCCTCTTACATTCGGCGTGCGCCCTCATACAAAAAAGGCAGATTTTTCCTGTGACAAATGTTAAAGTGATGCCAGAAAACAATATTTCTGTTTGTCAACATTTTATAATTACGCAGAAAATCTTGTCAAATAGACCGCCAGAAGGCATAGACAGCCATGTTTTATGGAGCTCCGACGTTGCGTTGATGTTTACGTCCGCGGCGCCATCTTGTATACGGGCGTCATGTTCTTGTGAGAATTGATATATATCGTATATTAATATTGTCACACTATATTTTTCTAGAAAAACCCCTTACAGTTCCACACACACACACACACACACACACACACACACACACACACACACACACACACACACACACACACACACACACACACACACACACACACACACACACACACACACACACACACACACACACACACACACACACACACACACTCTTTCTCTCTCTCCTTGTGGGAAGAATGAGTCTGTATAGAGTGAGCTGACTGACACAAACAATATCTGAAAATGTGGTTTGGTCAATAAGCGTAGTAATCAAGAACACATCATCGTCATCATCATCACCATCACCATCACCATCACCATCACCATCACCATCACCATCACCATCATCATCATCATCATCATCGTCGTCGTCACCATCATCACAATTATAGAGCTGACACAAGTGGTAATCAGAATGCAGATAGTCGAGTAATTTTCTTTTTCTTTATTCTTTCAGAACAAATGATTCTATTTACAAAGATACTGGCTGCATGTTATAGATAATGAAGGAGAAACTTCAGTGAATTACATGTTTTTCCCAAATGAATTCAAGGGAGGCCAAAATCACTATTCAGAAAACACCAGCGCTGGTTTGGGCTGTCTTTGGCAGAACATTTGATAAGGACCACCTGTCACACAGTCGACAACAGGAGAATATTATTCTGAAAGCCTCAGTATAGGAAGTCCATCTGCTTCACTCTTCAATCTCTCTCCCTGATTATACACTCTATGAATGACTCGGGATAAAAGAGTCTTCTGATTGGCTTGCTAAATTACACTGGTTACAGAGAAGAAAGGGGACAAAAAAGCTGCAAGAGCTGCAAAAGCCAAAATCTCAGAGGTGCTCTTTAAAATAATGAATGCTGCATTTCTTCTCTAGACACCAGAAGTTTCGTCCAGATTGCAGCATGCTGGAAGGAAACACAAAAACACAGCGAGAGAGAGAAAGAGAAAGGACTGGATGAGAAAAGATGAGGCGTGTGGCTTTGGAGGTTAATGAATAAAGAAATTACAAAAAATTCACGTGACGCACGCAAACCAGTCCATGTCCCACTGGCGCTCTGATAAGGCTGGATGTGGTGTCTGACGAGAGAGAATCAGCAGCGACATTCAGGCTGCAGGTCAAACAGCTAATAGGCTGTACCCTGCTTATCAGAGTCCCAGCCCAGAGGACACACAGGCACTCTCAAGACACTCAGAGACATGAGTGACAGAGCTGAATTTATCATTTCATATATGTGCGTGTGTGTATGTTTGTGTGTCAACCCAGTGGAGAGCTGTTTTTCCATTCATAGTTACAATCTGTTATATAAACCTCAATGTTGCTTATATTGTTAAGGCCAGCAAATTGATTTTTTTTCATTGGAAATTTGAGTCTAAAGTGGATAAACGAGTCTCACTGCTACAGTTAGAAAAGGTCCTTTGAACACTCAACAGCTCTCTGTATGGAGTGATTGACCGTAACATGCACAGTGATCTAATACAGGAATCATGCTTATTATCTTAAATATAGTCTGCTGTACTTTTCACTTTCAGCAAAATCATTTAAATGTTACGATTTAGACAGACAGACACACACACAGCTGGGTGATATTGTTCTCAACAGTTACGACACTAACATGCTCATTCAAATACAATCCGTTATTCTTCCTGTCACAGTTCCACTAAAGGAGTGAGTCAGTGAGTAAGTGGAAGAGAGAGATAGATGAAGAGGTGACATGACAGAGAAGGGTATAAGCACAAGAGGAAAACATGCCTTTAAGAAACATGCCTTTGAAACAAAAATAATAATCATAATAAGGGCCGCAAAGATAGAGGCAACAAAAGACACCACAATAGTAATGATGCAATGTGAAGAAGCACAACTACAAACTTGTATTCCCTTATAGTTCATGACTAAGATTTGAATGCCTGTACACTTTGCTGCCGTAACAAAACAATTTCCCAATTTGGTATCAACAAAGTACCTATCTATCTATCAATCTGTCGATGACTCTTATTCATCTTTTGAACCTGCTGCTGCTTTTCAATCTCTCTTTCCCTTTTCGTATTTCCCCACAAGTTAAACAACTGCATCACTTCTCTTAATCACGGTCTAAAGCAAAGCTTCCAAAGAGGAAGGCTTGAGGAGCCCCTGAAAATTCAACAAAACTCCTGAGGCACACACACCTACTTCAGTTCTCCCATACATAAGCCAATATATTCAAACACTATAACACTATTTATTTAATAGTAGCAATACAATTGTTTAAATGTAGGTATATAGGGGGAAATTGGGAGAAGGTGTCATATTCCGTACAACTTTAAAGCTCTCTGAGACTAATGTAAATGTGTCATATTGGGCTATATAAATACACTGTGGTTGATTGATTGAGAGCCGCTCCTGAATCTTACTGCAGCTCCTCTGGTGGAATCAGATCAGGTCTGACGGTCGCAGCCAGAATGATCAGCCGGACCCGCAAGAATCCAGAGCTGACTCATCAGTTTTAACGAATTTGCTACATTAAAGATTATTTTTGTATAGCCCAAGCAGCGGCCCCACTTATAATATCTCTGTGGCCCCTCCACACTAGCAATGGGCTGTATAGAGCATAACAAGCAAACATACAGTGTTAGAGTTTGAGGGCTCATTACCAAAATGAGACTCGTCTGAGAGATTATTGACATTAAAACTGCATGAACTGGAACAGAAATCAATGTTTAATGTGCACATCCCCATCACTGGATAATAGATCACCATGACTGGTAATACTTTTTCATTGTTGTTCTCTCGTTTAACAGTTTAATGATTATTTACACGATACCCTGTACGGACAATCATTACTTCTCTTTAAAATACGTATGTGCATATTTACAATGGTCTAATGATGCCCCAGTTGTTTCCATTTGTTTCTTGTGCTTTTCTTTATCTTCCAACCTGTATACCATTCAACTCATTATATATTATGTTATTGGCACTATTGAAAACAGAGTCTTAGTCAGAGCATCATGAGTAACATATTAAAATAATGGATACTGTCAAGAGTATTTATCTAAAGAGTCTTTGTCTCGTCTGTATGCCTCCTTTTCTACATACTCTTCCAGCTTCCATTCCATACCCATATGTTAAATATAAAGTAGTGTGTATTCATATCCACAGTGTGAGAAAGAGGTAACACTTTATTCGGCAAGTCTTTCTCTCTCAGACAGTGGCGGCGCCAGAGTATTTGTGTTGGGTAATCTATGGTAGGGCTAACCAATACAGTGGTGGGGCTCAAGTCAGTATTTGTAATGTAATTACATACACGCTATATCGCACCCCTTGACAGTGAAACGCACGTGTGAGGCTTTTATTAGTCTCCTTTTATCAGCTAAATTACATCGAGAACAACAGGTGTGAGTTAAACAATACAATAGCCTATTCTGCTAATTCCACGTTGTTACAACATGCTACGCAGCGGCAGAAACAAGAACATTTGGCATATAGAATTGACGGAGAGAGAGGGGGAGAGAGAGGGAGAGAGACAGAGACACAGGTAAACAGAGAGAGACAGACACAGCACACAACAGGTAGCCTGTATCTCATACAAAACACTTTTTCAAATGACCCATTACTACAACATATATTCAAAACTCACTATTCACTCTTCAGGTGGGTCGTGTGACTCTGGCACCTGTTCGACTTGTACCTCAATGCGAGGGCGTTTAAGAACGAATCTATCCATCCGAAATATACAATTAATCCTAGAAGTTCTGCTGTCTGTCTGCAATTTACTCGGCGCGAGTTTGGGGACTTTTCACTGTGAACGTGACGAATCAGTAATGCATGACGCAGCAGACCCAACGTTTCGTTGCTCTGATTGGCTGTAGGTCTGTTCAAATTGCATTCGGAGGCATTTTGATCTGACCGCGGCCGCGCTGATATTATAACGCGAGAGAATGTCCACACCTTTAGTGTATAAAACTCCCCGACTATTCCTTGCACCCCTCTAGCATAAGCCCGAATGGTCTCAACCAGCGTCAGTAGTAAAGTGCACTTGTTGTTACAGCAGGATCAGTTTGTGTGTTGTGGACACGACCGGTAGATTTTCGCAATCCGTGTTCTCAACATGCTTACTTTAACATAATTTGTCATGGTCGGGCTAAGGTAGGGCTAAGCCATTTCTTGGTATGGCTGTAGCCTACCCCAGCCATATCCTGGCGCCGCCACTGCTCTCAGAGGGTGGAAGATATTTTTGTATTATTTTTTTCTCACAGTAATCTGTCTGCACAATATGTGAGACTAACAAGCATGATAACTTTTGCAAAGTGATCATGAAGGTTGACAAGTTAGAGTGCGAATAATGTACATTCTTTGCACCGTTAATCCTTTTCTGAAGTGATGCTTTGCCACAGTACATTGATGGCAAAAGTTAAGCTTCCGTTAATCAAGTGCATCGAAGATAGAAACTTTATAGTAGTATAGTAGCTTTAACACATTTCTTAACACAGTTTTTGGTATGCTGCACTGCAGGGTGACTGAACCAATAAAAATGATAGCGCTGATATTAAAATTAACAGAGTCTATGAGTACAACCTTGAAAAAGGGCGAGGGGAATAGGAGAGCTGCAAGTTAGCCAAACTGCAGCCTTAATATCAAGAGGAGCCGTGTCTCCGCCTGCTAATTTACTGCTGTGTGACTCCAGAGTGAAAATGACAGAAAAATCAGGAGACATCAATAAACAGACAACCGCAACTTCCACACTGGGGAACAAACTTTGAGTGTGTGAGATGCTCACTTTTTCCTGCTCATGTGTGGTGTTAACACACACATTCAATACATTTTGGATGTGAGATAAATTGAGCACAGACGTTTACCACTGATTGTGATTTTTCATTGCAAATTTCACCCGTGATAACATGTCAGCTCAGATGGAAGTTTTGATTTTGAGGCAGGAGCATTATCGAGCAAGCCAATAAAACAACACAGAGAGTACGCTGACAAAAATGTCCTGACCTCACCTGTAACCTTGGGTAACATGACAAGGTGATGGATTTGATGTAAATCCATGAGGGTGAAGTGAAATATATCCCAATGAGGCGGGCTGACAGCTCGGATAGTTACAAATACGCAGGCAAGCAAACTGGAATTACAGGTCAAACAACAAGGTGACATGTTAGATACTGATTGGCCTTGAGGGACCTGAATCCTTCCATATGGGATGACATGTTGACTGAGGCAGTTCTGTGTGTCCTTGGAGAGGAGAGGAGTCCAATAGGAGCTGCATTTTGATCAAATATGTAATCAGTGGCTCATTTGAAAGGGTTGTGATGAAAGATACAGAACTCCAATCAAAACCCTTGAGTTCTTTCTTGGGCTCCCACTGATGAAAAGATTCACAAGTCACGCACAACCAGGGATGACTGGACATGATGTGTGTGTGTGCGTGCGTGCGTGCGTGCGTGTGTGTGTGTGTGTGTGTGTGTGTGTGTGTGTGTGTGTGTGTTTCTGCTTTCTTGCTGATTTTTGAAACTAAAATCTAACCAGCCTCTTCACTGTTGATTCAAGCAACTCCTCAGCCACAAACAAAACAAAGCATGCTGAACACAGGCACGTACAGTACATGCACACACTCAGGACACCAGCCTGGTGTGTTGCTTCCCACACCAAAGGGAGCTAGGGCAATTTACCTGTGACACAAAGACAGTTTGCAGAGTCAGCAGCGAACACACAAGCACATTTATTCCAGCCTGAGTTCTCTGATATACTTACAGAGGTGAAGGGTAAAAGGATAAGAGATAGTGAGTTTATAGAGACCTCCAGGTAAGGTTATCAAGGAGGACAGGGAGGGGAAATACAAGTTTGAAATGATCAAAATAATCCCAATGGGAGATGAAATTGAAAAATGTATTTGTATGACTACTTTTGAATATAACTTTCTCAAACTCACTGCTAAATAATGTCAGAATATCAAACCATACAGAGCACAATACGTTATTAATGTAACATGTTAATACTGTGCAGAGAGTAAAGTAGATATAGAGAAACTTTTGTTGTGTTTATTCTAGGGCTGTCAAACGATTACAATTTTTGATCAGATTAATCACAGTTTAAAAATTAATTAATCATGATTAATCACCATTCGAACTATGTCCAAAATATGCCATTTATTTATGTATATTGTTGTGGGAATGGAAACATAAATGAAAGAAGGCGGATATATCCATTTAACATACAGTATCTATGTTTATTATAACATTTTTCTGCGTGTCAAAATAAAAGACAACCCACACACCTATCAATCATCAAACCGTGGGGTCTTAATCCATTACGTGTTGATTTCTATCAACGGGGGATTACTTCAGGAAAGTCGACAGAGGGGGGGGGCTAGTGGAGTACTTCGTGACCACAGAGCGTGACCGTTGTGATCAGCTGTTTTAGCGCAGTTCTCCAGTGAAGGGGGGAGTCTCCCTCCGCAGCCGGTTGGCGTAGTTTTGGCACAGTTCCGTTGTACAGACCGACGTTAACAGCAGCCCTGTCTGTGCACACGGAGACCGACTCTGTCGTCCGGTGATCTAACCGCCTTCTGGAAAAGCTTCACAAGTACGTCGGTACGCAAATGCGCTTTGTGACACAAGTGACGGTACGCATTTCAGATTATGCACATAACCTGCGTACCAGTTATGTGCACCCCTGTACCAGAGCCATATTATTACTATTATATGGCTCTGCCCTGTACTACAGCAAAAGTAATCTCCGTCGGGACTTCCTGCAACAACACCACGCCGTTATCAAAGATGTTCTATTGAGAAGACGATCACTACGTGACAAAAGTTTTCAAAACCGTGGCTACTGAAATCAATCTTACAAACTGCTGTCTGTGCAATTTACTCCGCGCGAGTTGGCAGACTTTATTTTGCTTACTTTAACATCATTTTTTATGGTGGGGCTAAGCCATTTCTTGGTATGGGTGTAGCCTACCCCAGCCATACCCTGGCGCTGCCACTGGTGGCACGTATGGGGCGGGCCATTCTGCACATGCGTTAAATGCATTAAATATTTTAACGCAATTAATTCAAAAAATTAATTACCGCCGTTAACGCGATAATTTTGACAGCACTAGTTTATTCATGGTGATACTCTATTAGAGAGTACGACACACACAACCATTTCAGACGGTGATTTTGACTTGATGATTAGGATATAAAACAAACTAATCCTTAACTTGCAAAAAACAAATTATAATAAATATGGCACATAATTACATTTTTCTTAAAATAACATTATATGTTGTAACTTGTTTTATTTAAGGCAGTAAAACATTTGATTATTTGATTTCTTGATATAAGTTAAAAGGTACGTTTCACAAGAAATGCTTTTATTTTGAAGTGCAAGTATGTTACTTCCTCTGATTGCTTCCTGTTATGAAAAATTGAATACGAGCATGTCGAGTGCATTTTCTCTGTCTTCCACCGTTCTTTTTGGAAACTGTTTAAGGAATATAAAGTAAAGGTTCAGTTTGAAATAGACTGTGCTTGGTTCTTCATTCAAAGCTTCTATTACACCACATTTTGGTGCCGAAACAGGGATTCTCAAGACTTTTAAGACTTTGAACTGTGTCGTAGTTTGGAAGCTAACTGGCTAATGCTAGCTGTTGAAATGACTGAGCGCTACGAACGGATGAGACGGAAGCGGGGAACAATACGAGCCTCGACAACGAAGCTGATTACTCGTAAAGAAGAGGAGGTGAGCAAAGATGAACCAAACTCTGATAGACTCTGTGAAATGCTGACGTTATTGTCGAACAAGGAAGAAAGTGTATTAGACTTAGACAAAAGCATTGAGGATGAAACGATTGAAAACACGCAGGATTACCAGGACCGCATTATCACATTGAAATCCCAGGCCACCAGATATATTCAGAAGGCGCGGGAATCTGTGACAGATTGCTGCATAAACAGACTGTTAAACTGCCCAAGTTAATAATAGAAAAATGCGGTGGAGAAATAAGCCAGTGGCAAGAATTCTGGTCCCAATATGAAACGGCTATTCATGACAACGATGCACTGTGTAAGAGGGAGAAGTTCACTTACCTGAGATCCTATCTGACTGGAGCAGCAGCAAGAGCTGTGGCAGGACTGGCCATGACAGATGATAATTATGATGCAGCAATACAATTGCTTCAGAACCGCTTTGGAAGAAAAGACATTGTAGTAAGTGCACACATGTCCAAATTGCTAAACTTGACTCCTGTGAGAAAATCATCGGATGTTGCAGCTCTCAGACAACTGTACGATGAATGTGAAATACAAATTCGGAGTCTAGAATCCTTAGGGGTACACAGTGACACATATGGCTGCCTGCTATGCCCAGTTCTACTACAGCTCATACCAGAAGACATAGCATTGGACTATACACGCATTTCAGACTCCAGTGGCGAATGGAGGGTACCTGAACTCATCCTGTTTCTTCAGAATGAAGTCCAGAGCAGAGAGAGAGCCCTTTTATATTCTACTATTGTAAATCACTACTCTTATAGATCATATAAGAACTTGTATAATAATTCAATAGGCTTTGGCCTTATTATTACACAATTTAGAAGAGAGATAAACAGTTGCATAGTGAGGAGTATAATATGAGAACATTGGCATAATGGTGTTAACCGTTGATGGAAATACTCAAGCAGGTGAAAATAGGTTTAATTAAGTCATTTGATAAAAAATTGAAATATTAAATATTCAGCAAATATTTTTTTCTACATCTAGAAATACAAAATAATTACCGTTAAAAAAACAGGTGGATAAACACTGACTTAATATGCGAGCAGCAGGAACGCAGTCAAAAGTAAAAAAAGAAAAACAAATGTTTTCTTCATTGTACATACAGCATCCTTAAAAGATCTGCTTAGAAATTAAGTATTTTCTTTTCGGAAGACTTTTGTACACTCAGTAGACATTGTGACTACTCACTTCTCAATCAATCAATCAATCAATGTTTATTTATATAGCCCAATATCACAAATGTTACATTTGTCTCAGTGGTCTTCACAGTGTGTACAGAATATCAGTATGACAATACGACACCCTCTGTCCTTAGACCCTCACATCGTACAAGGAAAAACTTCCGAAGAAAACCCACAGTTTAAAGGGAAAAATGGGAGAAACCTCAGGGAGAGCAACAGAGGAGGGAGGACGGACAGACGTGCAATAGATGCCGTGTGTAAATTGAAAAGATAATACATTTGCAACATAGGTAGTCCAAATGTTTGGAAATGCATGTGTGTATAACAGGAAGATGAATCCACGAGGATATCCATCCAGGACCGATGATCCAGGACCACAGCCACGACTCGCGATCCAGGGCTCGCGATCCAGGACACAGGACCGCAGGATCATCCATGACTCCGGATCCCGGCGTATATAGACACCAAAAAGAAAGAAATTTGGGGAAGCTGGGTTAATCGGAACATGAGAGTACACAGGTACAGACAGAGAGAAGGAAGAAGTAAGATGTCCCCCGACAAACTAAGCCTATATCAGCAAAACTAGGGGCTGAATCTAATCAGCCCTAACTATAAGCTTTATCAAAAAGGAAGGTCTTAAGCGTTCTCAACCATATCGTCTCTTGGACACGAGCAAACAATGGAAAGACAGCAAGTATGCAGCCTCCTCTGAATAAACAGTATAAGAGAAAACAGAAAAGGAATAGACAATAAGTTATTATAGGCTTAGGTTGTGAAGCTGCATTTATAAACCGAGGGAATGCAGATGAGTTAGTGTTTACACTTTCCAACCACTTTCCGAAAATACATGACTGCGAATAGCTGAGGTGAGTAGCGACAACATTTACATTCTGTATGTACGGTCATTGGTCTTGTAAATAATGCATGCAGCAATACTTGTCTGTGCTGCTATGGTTCATCTCCCATCATAACGCTCAGCATTGGATCACTGGCTATAAAACATAGATCAGAACAAGAGAAAGACGACGGCGGCATATGGAGAGAAACATGGGGAACAGAGGGAAGCCAACAGGGAAAACACACAAGCACACACTAACACACACAGCTATTCCATTTACCCTTTAGCATGCATTGCACACACAGCTACTTTTGCTAAAAGTGCTATGCTAAATTAAAAACCCATATGCGCAAGTGTGCAACCACACATACACAACAGTATGTGAGAAGAAATGTCACAACTTATTTAGAAACAAATCAATCCACACAGTCGCTGAAGAGTTTTCTTTGTGTCTGCTTTTGGATATGTACAGCACACTGAATGGATATTTGATAACACTACTGAACTGAATCAGTCCTATCAACATGACAGCAGTGATCCAATAAAGTACAGTCAGAGATGATATAACTGGCTGCCGGTTATTATTAGCATAATGCATTTTCCTCTATAATAACATACAGCAGTAACCATGAAGATGAAATACAGTCTGAAAGGAAAGCAGTCAGGACAGCTAGAACATTGTCAATACTGCTGTACTGCATACAGGGTTATGATGATAGATGATTCCTGCTTTCAAGCTCTATTATCCTTTTGTTTAATATTTCTTACAGTTCAGAAAAGAACAGAGAATGTGACCAAATGGCACGATGAAAAGGGTTTTTCTCATGGGGTAAGTTACCGTTTTTATTAATTATTTGTTAAAAGTAGGACAAGACATTTTAGTCTTTTTTGTAAGCAACTCACAAGTTCTAGCCTGCAAAGCTAAGGGCTAGAATAACATTATGTACAATGAAGCTACTGTGTCCTTTACACAAAATGTCTAAAGAGAGCAATTATTAAATTACGAAAATAAATGATTTTAAATTATATTTTACAGTTCTGACTCGGGCAAAATGTGGCAGTATCCAAGACAGGTATTCAAATAAACTGGTAAAGGCAAGCGAGGAAATCGTCTGCTTGAACTCCTTGGACCAAATCTTAATTTCTCATGGTGAAAAAGTCATAGAAATGTAAATGAATCTTAACTTTGTCTTTGATCTTAACACGTAATGAGACTTATATGTGGCTCTTAACTGGAAATGTTTCAAATGTTATTGATCAAAATAAAGTCCCAAGGGGTGACACAGAGAGTGAAATGTTGAGAAATTGAGCAGCGATTTTTGAGTTTGGCCCCCTGTGACCCCAACCCCCTGTCTCAACAAAAGAAATGCACGCTGGATGTAGGGTTGCAAAGGGGCGGAACATTTCCGGTAAGATCCGGTAAATTTCCATTTAAAGCTGGGGAATTTCGGAAATATTCCATATTGGAAACTAAATTCCCGTTTATTCCCTTAAATTCACGTTTATTCCCATGGAAAGTTTCCATCTTTGAAAATTCCCAGAATTGTGCAACCCTAGCTGCATGTAAAAACAGGTGGAGACCCGCCCCGCTGTATACAGTATGACCATAAATGCAACACTTCATCAGAAATTAATGGAGCATAAAACGAGAGTGAAGAGCCAGGAGATTGAGCACTAAAGATAGTACAAAGAAAGAGAGGAAAGGGCATAGGAGATGCAGAAGAGTACAAAGGAAGGAATGAATAAGAGTGAATGACAGATGTGACACCTACCTTTGATTAATTACACTTCCCTATTAGGGCTGTGCATCTTCACTGGTCTCACGATTCGATTACGATTATCCTGTCAACGATTCGATTCGGTTCGATATCCCGGTGCATCACGGTGCATCACGATTCATACCAATGCGTTGCATCCTCAATTTTCTATATTACTGCACATGGCTTATTTTTCATCAATGCATACATGCAGTAAATACATATGAACTCTCTTTTTATTATTTAGAAAGTGCTTCAGAAATCAATAACATAAATGTCTTGACATTAATTTATAAACCAAAATAAATGAATTGTATAGGTCTAGCCTCCGTGTGTGAAGTTGTTCCATCCTCAAAAACAAAAAGCTAATGCTTCTGCAGTCTAGCTGCAGCTTCTAGCAATGGTCTTCTGTTAAGAAAGGACACTGAATGTCCTGAATGTGGCATCACACACAGGACTTGAGTCTGAACACAGCAGACAACAGGAGTATTTACAACAGCATATACAAACAAAGATACTGCATGTGGGTGCACACTTACATTCTCTGTTTTACTGTTACATAAATCCCATGAATGTATGAGATTAAATTAGCTTCATTATATCTCAGTGATTAAGTGAATAATAAAGTTTCTATCGGGTCACGATCAGCCTGTCACTCATTATTTTCAGGGAGGGGGCGGGGCTTGGAGGAACGGAGAGGAGACGGTGATCGCGGAAGCTTTTTTCCTCCTGCCTTCACAAACTTTACACACGTATATCATCTGAAAATTGCTAGAGGACATTCATACTCTGCAATCCAAGACTTAATTAAATCCACCAAAAACCTGACATGATTGTAACGCGATTATTTTTGAAAAACATAAATCCCTGTCTGTGTCTCTGAGCCGCAGCGACACGGAGTGATTCGGAGCGGGTCCTTCTGCTGTGGGTTCTGGACTGGTGTTCTTGTGTTGGTGGATAAAGCAGACTGCTCGGTGTTCGGTGTTGCTGTGCCGCTGTCACGTATGTTCCCTGATCTCTGCGTCACCGACCGATTTGATATTAAAGTGACAGAAAAAACGTTATAGTAAAGCCGCGGCCGGAAAATCAGGGAGCAACGTTACTACTCTATAACCGATTAACTTCTGCCACTGCATCGAGACCGAATCGTCCACGTCCGCATCGCAATGCATCGTAGAAACGATTATTTTCAACACCCCTATTCCCTATAGGCTAAATGCGTCACTTAATGGTTGACATTGAAAAACGTTTCTCATCTGATTGGTTGGCTGCACACCCCAGGGGAGGAGCTATGTCATGAACAGGGAGGCACCTTCACTAAGCATGTCATTATATAACCATGCAACAACAACGTAAACATCTGATGTTGACAAAAGCAACCCCTATTGATTCAGGTCATCATATGTATGGCTGCTGTGAGTAATAGTGCTGATTATCGTCTTTCCATGTGGTCTCTGTTATATTATTACAGACAACACCTTAACTATTCACAGGTCAGTGTGCATCTCCTAATGTTTCCTCTCCTTGTTTACCTTCTATGACTGCTAAACCTCCCAGTGATGAGTATGTGAGAAAGAGTATCCCTGCTGCAAGTCTTTCCATGTTTTCTTTCAGGATAAATTGATCCAGTTTGTTCCCTTATTTTACACCCTGGCAGCAAAAAGAAAGACACTCCCTCATCACTCCTTTGAATAGATTAGTGGGCTTAATAAATGATGGCTTGGTGCTTTTAAATGAAAAAGACTAAAAACAAAATGGCTATCTTTGTTGTACATCTTCTTAGGGATGGTAATTAATTCACTCCTTTATATGTGTCACAGTTTTTTTCTATAAATGTAACCCTGGGATTCATATATAAATAAATTAGGGCTGTCAAACGATTACAATTTTTAATCAGATTAATCAGAGCTTAAAAATTTATTAATCATGATTAATCACCATTCGAACTATTTCCAAAATATGCCAATTTGTATCTATATTGTTGAATGGAAAGATAAATGAGAGAAGGCGGATATATCCATTTAACATTTTTCTGTGTGTCAAAATGAAAGACAGCCCACACATCTATCAATCATCAAACCGTGGGGTCTTAATTCATTACGTGTTGATTTCTATCAACGGGGGAGTACTTCAGGAAAGTCGACGGGGGGGCTAGTGGAGTACTTCGTGACCACAGTGTGTGAACGTTGTGATCAGCTGTTTTAGCGCAGTTCTCCAGTGAAGGGGGGAGAGTCTCCTCCGCAGCCGGAGTAGTTTTGGCACAATTCTGTTGTACAGACCGACGTTAACAGCAGCCCTGTCTGTGCACACGGAGACCGACTCTTTCGTCCGGTGATCTAACCGCCTTCTGGAAAAGCTCCACAGGTACGTACGTACGTACGCAAATGCGCTTTGAGACACAAGTGACAGACAGTACGCATTTCAGATTCCGCACATAACCTGCGTACCAGCTGTACTACAGCAAAAGTATTCTCCGTCGGGACTTCCTGCAACAACACCACGCCGTTATCTTGATTCTGATTTGCCAGAAGACATTATCAAAGATGTTCTATTGAGAAGACGATCACTACGTGACAAACGTTTTCAAAACCGTTTCTGGTCTTCGGTATTTCCAGACAAGTGGCTACTGAAATCAATCTTACTAACTGCTGTATGTGCAATTCTCGGCGCGAGTTGGCGGACTTTATTTTGCTTACTTTAACATCATTTTTCATGGTGGGGCTAAGCCATTTCTTGGTATGGGTGTAGCCTACCCCAGCCATACCCTGGCGCTGCCACTGGTGGGATGTATGGGGCGGGCCATTCTGCACATGGGTTAAATGCGTTAAATATTTTAACGCAATTAATTAAAAAAATTAATTACCGCCGTTAACGCGATAATTTTGACAGCATTAAAATAAATACATGCTGTTCAGTCCTTAAGCCTCGAGTGTGAAACCACTTGAGAAAAAGGTTACCTTTTACAATATGTCAGAATATGCTTTTGGGTATAATCACTGAAAATGCAGGACTGGGTGTAAAAATATGGAACATCGACACAGGACTAAATAAACACACACACACACACACACACACACACACACACACACACACACACACACACACACACACACACAGACAGAAATAAGTTATATATTAGTGGCATATAAGTGGCAGCCCCAGAGAGATTGTCAAAGCTTGCCAAAGGAATGAGTGCTGATAAAAGACGACAATATCTAATCCTCGTCGAGGGACTCAGCTGAGACAGGCTCGCTTTCTCTTGCATACATACAGAGAGCAGACAGAGCTTCAGAGTCAGTGGGTGCCACACAGGCAGGCAGCTAGGCATGTGATGTGTAGAGAGAGAACAGTATTACACACAGATATAAATGTAGATGCAGAAGTACTCCTCACGAGTACGCCACCTGCTTTCCTTGACAGCATTTAGGCAGTAAACAGCAGAACTCCTTGTCAGCACTTCAGAGGAAAAGGAGAGAGACTGGGAGAGGAGGACGGAGAGAAGGGGGACTGGTGAGAAGTAAAAAGCTATTGAGGATAAAAACAAACAATGAGTTTAGAGACAGACAACAACTTTTCCACCTCTTTAGGATCAGAGTGGGGGTGATTGATTGGCAACAGCAGGCTTTATGCCCCTGTTTCCATACAGAGATCCAGACAATAGATGCTGAGAGATGGGGAAGAGATGACAACCATATCCAAAGCTCAACAGGGATTTACCATATTTTCTGGTAAATCTCAGACACACAACATGTCTATCAAAGTGTCCTCTTTCTCTCCATCCCTCTAGTTGTCTCTGTTTTTGTGGCAGCGGGCCCAAGAAAGTAGCCCAGATGTCCCTCTGCTCAGCCCATCATCCAGCTCGAGAACTGGGGCACTTCCAGGCTGGATGGGATATACAGATTAATCTCTTCATCATGTTTGGGGTCAAACACAGGGTATCCTAGTTAGATTTGACCAACTAGCTTCATATGGCAGCATCCAACTCAACTGGTTCCTTTTAACTTATTGTAAATGGTGCAGTAGTTTTACTCTGGGTTCCTTCCTTATGAATCTATTTCAGCTGCTTGCATCTGCAGTCTCATTCTTTAGTTCACTCACTAAATGTAATGTCCATAGGATTAACTGGATTTCAAGTAGTCACTCATCCTTTCTCACTATGTGGTACAATGGCTGCATCACTGTGGATGTCAGAGCAATCCGCCTGTCCACCTGTCCTCCTCTGACCCTGACTTGTGACCTCACAGCTCAGCAGAAGAGGACCCTGCCCTCAGACTTAGAGGTGCTGACCGACATCTTTATTTGACTGCGAACCACCTTTGAACACACATGAGGTCACCGTGTGATTAAACCAGCAGAATTGCATCATCATCACAAACCTGCTAATGGTGCACTTCTCAACTGTGCCTAGAGATCTACATTTAGTTGTTCCATTTAAGAAATCCAACTATTTCAGTCAGGCACCTATCCTGTGCTGCCCCAATGTATTTATTTTTGACAATCAAAGAAGTGCTGGACAATAAACGATAATGGTTATCATCTCAAAATATTTTGAATCAGTAGAAATAAGAAATGTTCCATATGAAACCACTCAAACAGTGGGAGCAGGCGCTAATCCAACATAAGCGCAATAGGTAAAATACTGGTAATTGTGCAACAGCTACATCAGAGAAACAGTGTGCTAAATATGTGTGCTAAGACGGGCAACACTATGATGACACAAACTTGTGTCATCATAGGAACAATATCGCCCTCAAAACAAGCAGAAATGATGAACAATTGTTGTAACTGGACCTTCCACAAGCACCCGACTAATAGGGTGACCAAGTAGCAACATCACAAATTGAGTTTCATATTGCAAAAGACGAAAATAAGGGATTCAAGAAGTTTATCAGAGTCCTTGATCCCAGAGATGCCCTGCTGGAAACATTTTCACTGACTGCACTTCCTCTGCTGTATAACAAGTGCAGGGAGATGTTGGAGCAGCTGCAAACTATCTCATCCTTCCACAACGTGTGATGTGTGGACTAGTTGCACATCTGAGCTTTATATGAGTCTCACCTCTTACTTTGTAGACACAGACTAGGAATCTTCAAAGAAAACACCCCCAAGCGGTGTACTTTTCTCAAGAACATAAAGGCGAAGTGATTGCCTGAGGACTGAATGAAGCACTCGCCTCCTGGGCTGAGTGAAGAGAGAACGTTGGGTTACGTATGGTAAGCCTTGTCATATTAGCACAGGCGGAGCCCTCTACTGGACTCTATGGGTACTACCTTACCCTGCGAGCATTTTCCCACTGAGACTTCTATAGACGTAGCCGGCCTTGGGCGGGCCTACCTGAATGCGCGCGCATCACACCGTATAAAAGGAGGCCTCACCTCCTGACTATCATCCTACACCTCTCTTCAGCGAGCGGAATAGGACAGACAGTGCCCTGGGTAGAGGGCTCCGCCTGTGCTAATATAACAAGGGTTACCATACGTAACCCAACGTTATATCTCTCACAGGCTCCGCCCTCTACTGGACTCTATGGGTACAGTGGGTGGAGCCGCGATGTATACGCGCACTGTCGTCCAACAACAATATTCCACCCTACTGCCCCTGACCGGCTTTTATGGTCAGCAGCTGCTGCCCCACATTTTCCTTTAACCCGGTTGTAACCGAGGAGAAATCTGGGCTGTGGCTGACAGAGCACACCCTGCTGCGCTTACCTCGCAGAAAGTGTGCTCAAAAAACAGTGCCGGGGGACCCCCCCCCCCGCCCATAGACGGATGGGGAGAGCCCCCTCGGCCCCAAATGGGCTTACTACACGCCTGCCTCCCTGAATCCCTAAGGATAACAGGGAGAGCGTCAGAGCCCACGTCCCGCACTGACCCCGTGCAGAGTGTGTGGAGGAGAGTAGTCCTCCAGCCCTGTAAGGGCCCAGTCCGCCCCTCCCGGGACCCTCAGAAGGCCCGAGAACAGCAAAGGCGCATTACGTCCGGGGAGGGGGTCAGATGCCAACTGACCCACAACCCCCCTCCCCCCTACCAGTCATGTGTTGCCCCCGCAAGCACAGACGAGGAGAAAGAGCCCGACATGTCCAAGAGATAAAACCTTATGAAGGGGCCTGGCGTCGACCAAGACGCCGCTGTGCATATATCCTCCACACTCACACCGTTGAATAAGGCTGTTGACTCAGCCACAGCCCGTGTGGAGTGTGCACGAACCCCCGTGGGGCAGGCTCTCCCTGCCTGTCCGTAGGCATGTGCAATGCACTCGCAGAGCCAGCCTGCCAGGCGTTTCTTGGACAGAGCTTTCCCGATCACCCCGCCCCCGAAGCACACGAACAGCTGTTCGGTGCGTCTAAGGGCAGCCGTGCGCTCCACATAACATGCTAGTGCACGCACCGGGCAGAGGAGGTGCAATTTAGCTTCCCTGGTCCACCCATGGGTGGGGAGACTAAAACCCCCTAACTGAATAGCCCTTGACCTGAACGCACTCCTTAGGCTCTTGGGCACAAAGGAGGGGTTCGGTCTGAGTGTTGCGCCGCTCTGGTCACCCCGAATCTGTAAACAGCTCGGGTGCACCGACAGAGCAGTTAACTCGGACACTCTTTTGGCTGACGTTAAGGCAAGAAGCAAAGCTGTTTTCCACGACAATGCTTTCAGAGAGGAGAGCTCCAGAGGCTCAAACGGCCCCGAGGCCAGAGCCTCGAGCACTAGGGGCAGGTCCCACTGTGGGGTGGAGGCGTGCACTACTGGGCGCAGCCTCCTGACCCCCTGAAACCACGACATCAGTGGTTGACTAAAGGCTGACCTGCCGCCAAATCCCTCATGGCAGGACGAGATGGCTGCTGCATACACTTTCACTGTTGAATGCGCAAGCCCTCTGTCCACCAGTAACTGTAAGAAGGATAAAATAGAGCCTAACTCACAAGATAGGGGCTCTATTCTCCGCTCCTCACACCATCGCTGGAATCCTAGCCACTTTGGCCTGTAACAGGCTGTGGTGGATCCAGCTCTAGCTGCCTGGATAGACTGAATAACACTATCAGACAATCCACCCTGTCTCAGCCTGTCCCTCTCAGGAGCCAAGCATGGAGAGGATGGCCGAGAGTGGGTAACGCCCCGATTGCACCTGCCTCTTGAGACATCACCCCCCAGAACTGGGGAACCGCCCAGGGCTGGCCCACCTTCATCTGTGTCATCTCTGAGTACCACGGCACCCCAACGCGATCCGGAGCCACTAGGATGACTGACAGACGTTCTCGCCTCACTCTCCCCAGGAGAGGGAGAATGAGACGCAGCGGTGGAAAGGCGTATAGCAGCTTCCTTGGCCATGGCTCGTGTGCAAACGCGTCCACCCCCAAGGGTGGGTCGTCGCTCCGAGCCACGGAGAACCACAGGACACAGTGGCTGTTTCGCCGGCTGGCGAACAGATCCACTTCCGCTCTCCCGAACTGGGCCCAGATTTGCTTCACCACCCTCGGGTGAAGCACCCACTCGCCTGGCAGGGGGCCGCTCCTCGACATGAGGTCGGCCCCTCTGTTCTCCAGTCCCGGGATATGGAGGGCTCTCAGAGATAACACCACCTCTGAAGCCCATAACCACAGTTCCTCCGCTGTGGTCAACAAGGCGGCAGATCGAACTCCGCCCTGCCTGTTGATGTAAGCCACTGTGGTGCTGTTGTCGCTCCTGACCATTACATGCCTCCCTTGAATTAGGGGCCTGAAATGCTGGAGGACTAACACTACCACCCGTAGCTCTAGGAGGTTGCTGTGTCGAGACTCTGTTAGAGCCCAGCGCCCACCTATAGCCCTCTTCAGGCAGGTCCCTCCCCATCCTGTTCTGGATGCATCCGTGAACACTGTGATGTAGGAGGTCACCCGTCCCAGTGGAGACCCCCTCCGGAGGTGATCCGGAGACCCCCAAAACCGGAGGTTGCCCTCCACAGTCGGTGGATAATCAGGAAATAGCTGGATTCGCTTGCCTTGGTATATCAGGTTTCCAGAGCCGGTGGCTTTGCGTAGAATGTCCTCCACGGCATGATAATAGTGAAGCCTCAGGATGAATGGGCGAGGCAGTTGTCCGTCGGAGGGACGCTGTCGGAGAGATCGGTGGCAGCGGTCGATCAGCGGCTTCTGATCCAGTGATAAGAGGTCGGTGAGTAGCTGTGAAATAAACTCTCTGGGACGTGTGCCTTCCTTCCCTTCAGGGACTCCAATCATGCGGATGTTGTTCCTCCTGCTACGTCCCTCCAGGTCCTCACATTTATCCGACAGTTTAGCAGTATCGGCCGTCAAGCGAGCCACCTCGGTTTGCAGCCGGGTGATGTTTTCTGAGTGTTGAGTTGCGGCACCTTCAACTTCCTTGATGGCCTCCGTGTGTGCTAGCATAGTAGCTTTGATTGCCGCCAATGCTGTCTGCGCCTCCCTCCGCCGCGCAGAGCTTTGTCGATTTCGTCTTCACCATGGTTGAAAAAATCTATTTTATAGTTCCCGAAAGATGATATGATCATTAAATAAATAAATGTGTGATATAGCGTGTTTTTTATAGTAAAGCAGCAGAGCTCGTTCAGAGTGCTACCACTAGTCCCTCATCGCGCCAGCTTTTTCGTTTTGGCAGTTATAACTGAATGTAATGTTTTATACTTTTTTCCATCTGGGAAGGCATTTGCCTTCATCAGATGGAAAGTGTTTTGACCAACAACTTAAGTATTTCTTATAGCTATGCAGGGCATGCAAGTGAGCAAACACAAACAAGAACAAACAAACAAGTGAAATGAAGAATAAAATTGAAATTGTACAATATAATATTGTGGTGGTTCATCTTATAATTCAGTCTAGAGAATGCACCAGACAGCATCTAAGACCTGCAAAAATCTAAATGTTCTAGGGGGACGGAGGCCCCCCAAACCCTTCGTGCCATTTCGTCCGCGTGCATTTTTCAGGGCAATCTCTATTGGGCTCAGGGCCATCTGTAAATTAGCTCCCAAAATCCTTAATGTCATGCACTTGGACTGTAGACCACTTGGAGTAAAATCCATGTGAAAATTGCTTCTCACTGTTCTCAGGTCAAATATGTATATTTGATTAAAAATGCGATTAATTTCGATTAATTAATTACAAAGCCTCTAATTAATTAGATTAATTTTTTTAATCGAGTCCCGGCTCTAGTAGTTTTATTACAGAACAGGGTGTAACCAAATGGAAGGCGTGCAGCCTGAACAAACAAAAGGGCCAAAAGGGCACAGGTTGATAACCAAACAAAAGGAGGACTCTAAAAAGGGAGTCTAATGGCATACAGGGAAAATAAATACTAATATAAAGAACGAAATAAAATCTCACTTTAAAAGTGGTACAACTAACCAAATAATCTATACAAAACACAGCTAAACCAAAGGCAACAATCACAGAATCCAAAACTACTCTAACCTCTAACTAATCACACAAGTTTAACCACACTTCAACATAATTCACTAAGGAGCAAGTAGCGAGAGGCGTCTGTTCACTCAACAGAGCCTCCTGAGTGATCATTGTCCCCAAGCTTTGTAGTAATCTCCAGCAGGTGTGCGCCGGCTGTGCGCTGCAATTGGAGTGCGTCGGGCCTGGCGTGCTCCAATCGCAATCTTCAGGGGCGGACCAGGAGATGGCAGCCAATGAGGAGAGGGCAACCGCACAGCTCATTTACATAGAACACACACAGCTGAAAACACTCAGACGACCAGAAAGGCAGCAGCCGTAACCCAATGTTTGCAATTTATAAAAAACAAACTTGACGGGAAAACGTGCGGTCCTCCACGCAAACTCTGACCCATGCGTACGCACTAAGCACAACAACGGGAGAGACGAGAAACTGCGACACCGTTGGCAGAAGGAAGAATGGAGAGAAATATGTGAAATTAATACCATAAATAAAATGTTACCTCATTTATCATATATGAAGAATTCATTTGCAAACATTGATTAAAGCCAAAACAAACGCTTTGTGAGAGACTCCTCAATGCACACAAAAACCCAACTTGGAGGAATAAATATATATATGGATTAGGGCTGTCCAGTTAACGCGTTAATAACGCGTTAACGCAAAAAAAAATTAACGCCACTAATTATTTTAACGCGATTAACGCATGTGTATTTTTTTTCCTCGGCCGCCCCGTAGTTTCAGAGCGCATCGAGTTTAAAATACCATCTCTACAAGCTGATGCTGCTGACAGCCCCGCTCCTGCCGCCCGCTTGTGGCAGACCACACTTCCACGCTCACCGGCAGGCACCGACTGGCCATCGGGAGGACCGGGAGGGTGTGTGTTTGTGTGTGGCCCGAGCGAGCGAGGGAGAGACCTTACGTGCATTACCGTACCGCAGTGTGAACGCGGCTATTGTTGTTGTTCAACCCAGTCTCACGGCATTTCGCGTTCACCAACACGATTTTTAATCTATTGATTCGTGTTCACCATCACGATTTGCCCCTTTTTTTCGTGTTGCACAGGACGATTTTAAAAGCAATGTATTTCTACTGGTAACGTGTTTCGTGCCTGCAGGCTGCAGCACGTATTTTTCTCCGGTCGGGTCGTGGAAGACCGGAAGCTGTGTGGTTCATAAAAACATGTTCTTACTCAATATCAAGCCACAGTTCTTGCTTTTATTTTAAATCGTATAATTTCAGACTTTTGTTGTCGTCTGTGAGGAAAATAAATGGGGCTCAGAGCCTCAGGATACTGAAATCTGTATTTTTTAAATCTTGTTTTCCTTCTAATGTGTTGTTCTTTTCAAAATAACACACTTTTATTTACTCACCAATAACACTCAATTATCCTTGCTTTTATTTATTGGTTTAATTCCATAATCTCGGGCTTTTTTGGCGTCCGTCAGGAACTGAATTTCAAAATAAATATAACCGGAAACAGACGTAGGCATTTCGAGCGATTACCCAAGATCCTCAGCTATGGTTTTAAGCTCGTTGATTGGATGTGTTAGCTGCAATGCATGCTGGGATTTGGTGTTTATATTATGAAATCCGGAAAACATTTTAAAAGTATAAAATAATACCTAATTCCGAGTGCTCTTGCTTTTCTCTTTGAAAGTCATCACATAACGGCATTGTAACACACGGTTCGGCTGCATTACATATTACAGATCTGCCGTAGAACTTTCTTTATTTATAGTGCCCTGATGAGAAGACCTTTGGAAAAACTGGAAGAAATGGCGCCGAAACTGAATACTTGACGTGGATCATAAATATATCAACAATTAAACAACATCTTCAATTTCTCTTCACACAATACGTCTCCTTGCAGTATCAACACTAATTCGGCTGACTTTTATATTTGATCTAATTCATAGATAGGTTATATTTACACCATAACGGTGCACAGCTGAGAGAAAAGGACTGTAGTTTTCAAAGATTACTGATTTTCTTTGAATGTAAGAATGTAAATACTGAGTCTGAAATAGTATAGCAATATGCTGTAAAATGATGTGAAAGCATGCATAAAACTATACATCTTCAGATGTTGTACATACACACTAATAATACAAAGTTATTATGGCTGTGTGCACCTCGTGTGTACCTCCTAGTGGTTAAAGCACGTTATTGAATTATTGTTTTATGTGTTATATATTTGATTAAAAAAATATTAAGAGTACATACTTTCATAGGGGGAAAGTATAAATATAGAATATAAAAAATCAAGAAGATACTATAAGTTATCTCTACAATAAAACAGTTTAGTGCAGGATGTACACAGATATTAATAGGAGGAGGTGCAAAACAGAAAAACGGATTAACCTTTATTTAAACATTACATATTAAATATTAAGCCTGACAAAGTAATTAACGTCTAATATATTGCTTTCCTGCAATGTTAACTATGTTGAAGCACTTATTTTAACTGATATTATACACATTAATTATACTCTTATGTAGATAGAATAAGAAATGTGCAGAATATGACAGTTTAATGGTGGAGGTACACACATATTGATAGATGTCTTGTAATGCACTGTTGAGGAACCTGTGACCCAAGTTTTTCATTCATTGCATAACTACACCGTAGTTGTGTATGATATGTCAATAAACCTTTGAAAATCTTGAAAGGGATGTGCAAAATAGCCATAATATACAGTCTTTAATTAACTATTAGTAGAGAATAACGAGTAATGAATATACTTTATTACTTGTTTCCATTCATGTCAATTGCAGATACATGTTTAGTCTTCTCAAGCACCAACTATCAAATATCTCTCCTGATTGTTGGCACTTGACAATCACCTTACCTGAATTTTACTCAGGTGTAACTAAAGTCTGATTTAAGGGTTGTTTATATTCCACATCATTAATCAGAATCTGCAAAGTAACTCAAATAAATGCAGTGGAGTAAACATACCAGGTTAACCTCTGAATTGTAGTAGAGTAGAATTACAAAGTAGCAATGAGCTGTCATGTGGGTATACGACATTAATATAATGCTGCGCATTATGGACACAAGTGATTTTCACCCATTTATTAATTATATGTTTTACATTTGATAACACCAATGTGTTTAATAATGGCAACTTCTAATTGTGGGAAAAACGAAAACGTTCAGTAGAGACGTCCCATAGAACATTTTGCGAAACACAATAGCCAGCATGTGTAGTTCTGGGGGGGCGTTCGATTCCAGTTTTGGATAGACTGGCGTGGTTTCGTTCCATTTCACACAGCTGTTTGACGCTCTGCGTAACCTTACGGGAACTGTAGTCCTAAACGATAGCTGGGGATTATGGGTAGTGTAGTGTCTTCGGCCATCCTAAACTCAGAAATGTTGACAATCGCAATGATGCTCGAAATGTCCCTTACAGGCCTACGTCTGTTTCCGGTTATTTTTATTTTGAAATTCAGTTCCTGACGGACACCAAAAAAGCCAGAGATTATGGAATTAAACCAATAAATAAAAGCAAGGATAATTGTGTGTTATTGGTGAGTAAATAACAGTGTGTTATTTTGAAAAGAATAACAAATTAGAAGGAAAAAAATATTTAAAAATACAGATTTCAGTATCCTGAGGCTCTGAGCCCCATTTATTTTCCTCACAGATGGCAACAAAAGTCCGAAATTATACGATTTAAAATAAAAGCAATAATTGTGGCTTGATATTGAGTAAGAACATGTTTTTATGAACCACACAGCTTCCGGTCTTCCACGACCCGACCGGAGAAAAAGACGTGCTGCAGCCTGCAGGCACGAAACACGTTACCAGTAGAAATACATTGCTTTTAAAATCGTCCTGTGCAACACGAAAAAAAGGGGCAAATCGTGATGGTGAACACGAATCAATAGATTAAAAATCGTGTTGGTGAACACGAAATGCCGTGAGACTGGGTTGTGTTGTTAGCATATGGTGCTAGCTAGCTGCGCTAACGGATATAAGGAGCTGTTTTAATGAAAACAGAGGAGCGCATTATCCACACAACTGCGCCGAGCACTTGACTTGATGCAGGAAGCAGACAGCGGGACATTGTACGAGAAGTCAGCACACTCATGATTGCAGCAACATGATTGCAGCGTCCAGGCAGCTCCCGTTCGAGCATATACCTTGAGTTGCACATAGCTCCAACGACCACACACACACACACACACACACACACACACACACACACACACACACACACACACACACACACACACACACACACACACACACACACACACACACACACCATTTGTATTGTATGAGAGAGGTTCCAGGTTGTTGTGTTTAATATTCATGAGAATAGTTGTCATTGTTCAAATGATAATAAACATTAGCATAAAGCATATTTGTCCACTCATATGTTGATAAGAGTATTAAAAACTTGAAAAATATTCCTCTAAGGTACATTTAGAACAGATAAAAAATGTGCGATTAATTTGCGATTAATCGCGATTAACTATGGACAATCATGCGATTAATCGCGATTAAATATTTTAATCGACTGACAGCCCTAATATGGATATGTTATTTAAAACCACCTTGAATATGTTGTCTTAATGTTATGACATGTTTTCTCATAAATGATGCGGCATGCAGAAGGACAGAATTACTCATCAGAACACAGGTCCTGAAACCCTCCAATGACAAATAAGACCCAATATATCAATCAATCAATCAATCAATCAATGAATGTTTATTTATATAGCCCAATATCACAAATGTTACATTTGTCTCAGTGGTCTTCACAGTGTGCACAGAATATCAGTATGACAATACGACACCCTCTGTCCTTAGACCCTCACAAGGACAAGGAAAAAACCCACAGATTTAAAGGGGAAAATGGGGGAAACCTCAGGGAGAACAACAGAGGAGGGATCCCTCTCCCAGGACGGACAGACGTGCAATAGATGCCGTGTGTAAATTGAAAAGATAATACATTTGCAACACAGGTAGTCCAAATGTTTGGAAATGCATGTGTGTATAATAGGAAGATGAATCCACGAGGATATCCATCCAGGACCGATGATCCAGGACCACAGACACGACTCAAGATCCAGGACACAGGACCGCAAGATCATCCATGACTCCGGATCCCAGCGTATATAGACACCAAAAAGAAAGACATTTGGGGAAGCTGGGTTAATCGGAACATGAGAGTACACAGGTATAGACAGAGAGAAGGAAGATGTAAGATGTCCCCCGACAAACTAAGCCTATATCAGCAAAACTAGGGGCTGAATCTAATCAGCCCTAACTATAAGCTTTATCAAACTAGACAAGATTAAGGCCATTACAAGGAGGGATGTATCTTTAAATCTAGAGTCCAGGAAAGCACCTTTCTTACCACAAAAAAAAGTTTAAACCAGAAAATAAAACGTTCATTGCCCAGCCCTATCTTTGAGCTAAAATGACTGTCATACTGAACTATGGAAGTCACTTACATAAATTGAGGACTGTCGGTACCTGTGATAACGTTACTGTAAGTGATGCAAGTAGTGTTGGTTTGCATAATGTTACATATTGGCGACGTATCCCTGCAGCACATTTGGCACCAAGAAAAAAACGTTTTTCTTTCTCTTTGCAGCGTCTCCACAGGGAACTCAGAGCAGTCGAAACATCACTGCTCCCCTGCTGCGTTAGCCTGACATATCATTTCTCAGTGCATTTCATCACCTGTCTTTGCTTGGGTGGTTAAAAATGTCTAGATGGCATGTGGGAGTAGCATCCCTTCTCTTGTATTCTAGTGTTATTTGCCAATCCCCGACAAATACCATTCATACAGAAAACAATTCTAACTGCTTGTGTTGTTCTCACTGTCAATGGAAAAACATAAACCACAATATCTCGGCTCTAAAATATATTTGCCACAAGAGGTCCAACTTATGGGTTTGCTAGATAGAAGCCAAAATGTCATGTTATTTGAAAATATGAACAATAGTAGCTTCTGACAAATAATACATTCTGATGGACAGTCAAAAGCTATAAACATAGACTAAAGAAGGCGTGTGGCACAGTGGGTTAGTGTGTTGGTGTTCAGATCAGGGGTGCACAGGTTCAAACCCCACTGCAGTCAGCATGTCGTTGTGTCCATGGGCAAGACACTTCACCCCAAATTGCTCCTGTGGGGATTGTCCACAGTATTGAGTATGTAAATCGCTTTGGATAAAAGCATCTAACAAGTGACATGTAATGTAATAAACACAATCTGGGACAGTGAAGCATTTTTCAAGGTCTATCACTTTAAAAAGCGCAAGATGGCACAGGCTAAAGGAAGCAGTAGCAAGTCTATGAATACAAAATGTAATTGTTGTCAATGAAGTCTGGAGCTTTAAAAAAGCATAGAAAACGCCTTGAGTTTCTATTTGGAAGAAGGCTGTCTGATGGCAAGGTAATGAGGTGAACACTAACTAACTAAGGGTTAGTTAGAAAATTGATTTTTCCCTTTGATGAGGGATGTGATTTCAGGTGTCTGTGTATGTGTATGTACTGTTCTGATCAGTTCTCTTGAGAGGACACAGCCTCGCCTTCGGTTTCCCTCTGCCACTTTCCCACAGACCCTGAGCATTAAGGTGTGCTGGGTTACAGCTGATCAATACTTGGAGCACATCGAAACTCAAATTGATGTGGACCTTTGATTTTTCTGGACTCCCCCATCACTTTGCCAGCAGGCTATCTCAGACATTGATTTTCTTTGAAAGGCGTCTTCTTGACTAGAGGCTCATTAAGCCGATGCCCTTCACTGAAGGCAGCTGTGCGCTTTATTTACATATAGATCACAGCAGAGACATGGATGTGCATGTTCTTAAAATAGTATCAATACAATATACATTTACAACTATAATATACAGTGTGGTACAAAGATGATCTTATACTGTACTGTTCATTTTTATTATGAAATGAGTAATTCCTAGAAAATAGAGAAAATAATAATAAAATGGCCAAATAAGTGTTACTCATCAGAATTGAAATATGTTTTGCAGTAACACCCAAAATGTAAACTGAGTATAAATCTAGAAAAGCTTAACCAACCAAAACAAGATAATCTCCTTAGTATTTATTTTCTAACTTCATTTGCCACAACCTTGTGAGAACTGGGGCCTCATTTATAAAGGGATATATGCAGTGGCGGCCGGCTCATAGGGGCGCCGCCCCACCTCTTGCCACATACAAAAAAATAAATATTAAATTAAAAACTATATACTTAAAAAAAATATATATATTTTATATTTACATTTTTAATGAAAAAGGTAAATATCATACAATTGGTATCACAAAAATGTATAATCTACAATACAAGCTCGTTTAAAATTGTGTTACGATGTCTAAAGTTACTGATAAGTCACATGTTTCCTGCCTGGCCTTGCCCATGGCATTAGTTTATCATTACCGGGCGGAGCTCCCGAGCCAAACAAGAGCAACCAGCACGTTGCAAAAGTCTCAATAGTAAACTGTGCCGCCGAAACATAATTACAGCCAATCAGCGCCGTCAAATATTTTGGTCACGAGGGCGCTCACGTTGGCGCCCATGTTGCTTACGTGCGTTGACGTGAGTTGTTTTTTAGACTCGTGAGTGACCAAGGTGACGCAGTATTTGGATGAGAATGGTGTGCAGGTGGAGTCGCCGGACCTCGGTCCGCACCCAATTCCGTGCAAGAGCTACTCTCCAATCCTTTCGAAAGGAGAAGTTTGGGAGATAAATTGATACTTAAAGACCTTGGACCGGACCAACCCGATTTGTATATATCACAGCAAGCTCGTGAAAAAGACAAAACGTATCAACGAGGCTTCTCACATGGCTAGCTGGATGCAAACTGGTAAATGCTATCTTTTGTTTCCCATGCTTGCTCTTCAAACAGCCGGGGACAGATATGATCTGTTCAGAAACTAGACAAAAGTTACACAAATACAAACCACAGACTGTCTGTGTCATGGAGAATACAGTCGCTGGTTTATTTATGTCTGTCCGTTGTTGTGAGTGTGGACGGTCGGAGCATATATAACGTTAGCTTAGCCAAGCTCCATTCAGAAAACAAGCATTCTAAAAAGTTTTTCGCCTGCCGTCTGTCTGCAGACTTGTCAAAGCATTAATTCATGGTTTTTACTAACCAGTATCAGTATGTTGTTACGTCGGCATCATTTATAAACGTGTATTACAATTTAATCACGGTAAAATATGTTCATTTTGTTGTAGTTGTAGCTCCCGAGCCAGCGCGTCTTGTTTGAATCAACCTGATCTCACCAGAATGCGTGACTCCACCACGACTTCTTAACACCACAATGCGTGGTGGAGTCACGAACTTTGTTAAATGTACGTGTCGGCACCACGCAAACAACCCCAATGTAAAGTGAATGAGGCTCCTTTGTCGTGGTGCACACACGCATTTCTACAACGTCCCGCAGTGAGCTTTTATTCTATAAAACGTTTTTTTAAATCTACTTTATAGCTTGTAGTAACTCACGGGAGGCTTCTTTTATTTTATTTGTATTCATAATATTTTTTATTTTTCGTCAGAATGTAAAAATTACATTAGTTACGAATTTGGGTTCTCAAAAAACAGTGCATTGTGTGTAATACAACTGTGATTTTTATTAAATTAGTTAGTTTTTAAGGAAGGCCAGAGCTTCAGCTGTGTCAAATAGATTGTTCCCTTTAGTTAACGTTATTTAAAAGATAATGATCATGTCCCCTGTATTGTATTACGAGCGTCCATTCTCATTGGATAACGGAGAATTTTACACCCGGAAGTAAGTATTCCCCTTACTGTCGATTGATTTTACAGTGATATCTGCACTACTCATCGACTAAAAAACACCAGATTATCCTTGTTAATTACACAACATTGATTGGTTTGAATTGTGTACAATGCTTTTGTATTTTCCCCCTTCGATTCGGAGAAACAACGTTTTTTTCGGAGTTTTTGGATGGCAGAAGACACTACACTACCCAGAATCCTCAGCTATCGTTTTGGACGAGACCATGTGCTTAGCTTGACAAACCCCGTGATCAGTCCTCAAGCTCTTTGATTGGTTGACCTCCAACTGCATTACATATAAAAAAAGGTTTCGTAAAAGAGAAAATCATACTTTATTCAGCAGTGCTTGCTTTACTCTTTGAAAGTCATCACATGAATGCATTGTAATAAATGGTTTGGCTGCATTAAATATTACACATCTGTCGTAGTTCTTTATTTATCTACAGAGATCGGGCATCATAATAGACCGGAAACTATTCTTTTACCGTTCTGTTTTAATTTCACAATAAAGTTAGTAGTCATATTTTGTTTTGATATTATTGTTTTTTATTAACTACTAGACCACTGGGTCATGTTAAGACCATCTTTTCTGTGTTGCTGTGGGGTTTTTCCATCGCTTTTGTGTTACAAATATCAAAACAATAACAAAATAATATTCGTCGTAATCTAAACCAGAAACAGCAGTATATTTTATTTTGTTAACACTGTAAACTTTACAGCTTTTTAACCTATGCTTTTAACCCAAACCACCTACTGGTTAAAGCACGTTATTGCACGTTTAGAGTAATTGCAATGCAGGAAGATTGTGTTGCTTTTAACGACTGTTTAAAATGCCTTTTTCTTAATGTCTTTCATTTTTGTAAAGCACTTTTGAATGTGTTATATTTTATGAAAATATTTAAATATTAAGAGTACATACAAAATAGTGGGAAAGTAGAAGGTCAATGATATAAATATAGAATAGAAAATATCAAGAAGATATTCAAATGAGATCTAGAATAAAACATTGTAGTGCCTGATAGGAGGATGTGCTAACTAATAAGGCTTTATTTAAACATTAAAGAATACTTTAGGTTAAGGTCTTATTTTAAATAGGAAAAAAGCTTTGGGGGTATCTATCTACAGATAAATATTAAGCCTGACAAAGTCTAAATTGCATGGTTTGTTTTGGAACTTGACAATCAACTTTCCTGCAATGTTAACTATGTTGAAGCACTTATTTTAACTGATATTATACACATTAATTATAATCTTATGTATGTAGATAGTATAAGAAATGTGCAGAATACGACAGTGTAATGGTGGAAGTATACACACATATTGATAGATGTCTTGTAACGCACTGTTGAGGAACCTGTGACCCAAGTTTTTCATTCATTGCATAACTACACTATTGTGTATATGATATGTCAATAAACCTTAGAAAATCTTGAAATCTTGAAAGGGATGTACAAAATAGCAATTATATACAATCTTTAATGAACTATTAGAGAATAACGAGTAATGAATATGCTTTAAACGGATCTGCAGATAAATATGTAGTCTTCTCAAGCACCAACTATCAAATATCTCGCCTGATTGTTGGCACTTGACAATCACCTTCACTGAATTTCATTCAGGTGTAACTAAAGTCTGATTTAAGGGTTGTTTATATTTCACATCATTAATCCAAATCTGTAAAGTAACTAAAATAAATGTAGTGGAGTAAAAATACCAGGTTAACCTTAAAGAAAGCCCTCAGGATTATAAAAGACCCCCCATCACCCCAGCCACAAACTGTTCTGTCTGCTGCCGTCTGGCAGGCGGTACCGCAGCATCCGGACTAAAACCACCAGACACAGAGACAGCTTCATCCCACAGGCTATACGATTATTAAACACCTGAACTTAGAAACCACAACATTCATCTGGCTGCTAATTAGAAATTATTTATCAAATATATCATATTCCAATCACTTGTAGACTCTTATTGCACTATTTCACTATTTTTTCTGTGTAGGCCTATCTGTTTTATTGCGTAGCACTGTTGGAGGAGCCTGTGACCTAAGGGGGGGGGGGGGGGGCGGGTTCGATTCCTGTTTTGAATAGTGTGCTGTCGATGAGTTTCATTCCATTTCAAAGTCCTTTTTGATGCTCTGTGTAAACTTAGCACACTGCCACTCCAACATCCAATCAAAGAGCTTGAGGACTGATCACGGGTTTGTCAAGCTAAGCACATGGTGTAGTCCCAAACGATAGCTGAGGATTCTGGGTAGTGTAGTGTCTTCCGCCATCCTAAAACTCCGAAAAAATATTTGCTTCTCCGAATCGAAGGGGGAAAATACAAAAGCATTGCACACAATTCAAACCAATCAATGTTGTGTAATTACCAAGGATAATCTGGTATTTTTTAGTCGATGAGTAGTGCAGATATCACTGTAAAATCAATCGACAGTAAGGAGAATACTTACTTCCGGGTGTACAATTCTCCGTTATCCAATGGGAATGGACGCTCGTAATACAATACAGGGGACATGATCATTATCTTTTAAATAACGTTAAGTAAAGGGAACAATCTATTTGACACAGCTGAAGCTCTGGCCTTCCTTAAAAACTAACTAATTTAATACAAATCACAGTTGCATTACACACAATGCACTGTTTTTTGAAAACACAAATTCGTAACGAATGTCATTTTTACATTCTGACGAAAAATAAAAATTATTATGAATACAAATAAAATAAAAGAAGCCTCCCGTGAGTTACTACAAGCTATAAAGTAAAAAACGTTTTATAGAATAAAAGCTCACTGCGGGACGTTGTAGAAATGCGTGTGTGCACCACGACAAAGGAGCCTCATTCACTTTACATTGGGGTTGTTTGCGTGGTGCCGACACGTAAATGTAACAAAGTTCGTGACTCCACCACGCATTGTGGTGTTAAGAAGTCGTGGTGGAGTCACGCATTCTGGTGAGATCAGGTTGGTTTGAATGATGCGAGTAAACACAGCTGGCAGCTGCGGTGAAACTCGAGCGACTAGAGCGATGCGATAGGAGCGTTTAGAGCGAAGCGAATATTCGCATCGCCTCCGGTCTGAACGCAGCATAGCGAGCTCCGCGCTGCACTGGAAATGCGCCATTACATCACCAGAAGTCCTAATTTAAGGGGTCATTTCTCCCAAAAAGAAATGTTTACTCACTATATCAACAGCCCCACCAACAATATGTTCCACCAGCCGCCACTGGATATACGCTCAAAAAATGGCGTACGCCAGTTTCTACGCAATGTTTGCGATTTATAAAATACTAACTTGACGGGAAAATGTGCGGTCCTCCACGCAAACTCTAACCCATGCGTACGCACTAAGCAAAAAAAACGGGAGAGACGAGAAACTGCAACACCTTTGGCAGAAGGAACGATGGAGAGAAATATGTGGAAATACTACCATAAATAAAATGTTACCTCTCATTTATCATATATGAATAATTCATTTTCAAACATTGATTAAAGTCAATCTTAAAATGATTAAACAAAACGCCTGTTTGAGACTCCTCAGTGCACACAAAAACATAACTTGGAGAAATAAATAAATACGGATATGCTATTTAAAACCACCTCGAATATGTTGTGTTAATGTTATGAAATGTTTTCTCATAAATGATGCGGTAAGCAGGAGGACAGAATTACGTCTAAACTGACGCCGTTTTGCATTTCTATAGGTTAGATACGAGCATCGTTTTATATACTATCATGTTTAATCGTGTTTTATGCCGTTTGCCAAGACTTGATAAGTCGCTCATAAAACACCGGAGGTATGGAAACTAAGAACACCATATGTAGTCAATTGTACAGCTAATATAACGCAACACATTAGTTGTATTTCCTTTAACTGGTGGATATAGGGTTGCTGCGGGGGGGGGGGGGGGTTGAGATGCACAGGCTGCAGCGGAGACGCTGCGCACAGCTGATCGACAGCTGGGACACAAACCACCAAATACAAACAAATAATTCAGATCCAGTCGTCATGACTCCACTCCGGAGGGATTCCCCGATAATTTCTTACAGTTTCTCATCAAGGGGGGTCTCCTGTCCCCGGTACAAACACACTGCCTGAGGAAGTGTATATTTTTTGTCATTAACCTTTTTCGGACCACTTATTTATTTATTTTGGTGACGATCCGACCTCCATGCTGCTCAGGCCCGGTTCCAGAACAAAATGACTAAGAGTGCATCTGAGATTAGAGAGGGTGCAGTGGTAAAGTGCTATTTTTATAAGTGGGCAGTGTACCTAACACCCTCCATGGGGGTCCTCACCTCCTCTGGGGGGGGTCCGGGGGCATGCTCCCCCGGGAAGATTTTTTTTTTAAATATTGAAGTTAAAACCATCAATCTGGTGCACTTTGAGAGCAACATGAAGAGATCTATGTGCTCTTTGCTTGATTATGCCTTCCCAGTCCCTTATCACGTAGCCTATAAGAGCATGGCGCCAGTTGTTGTAGCCAGTTGTGGTGAAGGCATCTGATTTACTTGAACCGAAATGTCTACATGCATAGCAGAAGATGGCATCTTTTTTACATGAATATTCCAGCCAATCTCTGTTTTGAAACCATGAGCTGCAAAATGAGCGCCTCACCCCACTGTACAGGCGAGTTGGGTACTTTTTTAAATATACCTGGGCAGGCTCTGTTTTGCAGAGGTCCTCTGGCACTTGCGGGCCGCCGAGGGGTGGCGGTGTTTGGGGTAACGAAGACGGCTGTGGCTGCTCCGCCTCTGTGGGCGAGGCGGGCAAAGCCGGCGAGTCGGGCAGGAGGACGTTAGTGTCCACGACAGTAACGTAATGTCCCCATGATCTGAACTGTTATTACCTGCAGTAGATGCAGTGTATGCTGGCAATAAGGGCTGGTTGTTTTAACCATTTTCTGATCCATCATTGACTGCTGTGTAAGCACCTTGTCCTCGGAGCGGCACAGGTCACGCGCACCTGACATAATAACGTTACTTACCGTTTAAATTGATCAAATAAATGCAGCAGACAATGCTATTCAACCACAATTACAATTTATTTTATTTCAACTATATTCTTCTTCTTCTTCTTCTTCTTCTTCTTCTTCTTCTTCTTATTATTATTATTATTAGTAATAGTAGGCAAAATGTAATATTTTTCACTTTTAATTTTTTTCACTTTTAATTTTTTTTTTTTTTACTTTCATTTTTCAAATGAGGGTGCATAACGACTCAACTGAGGGTGCAATGCACCCTTATGCACCCCCGTAGAACCGGGCCTGCGCTACTCAACTGCATCCACCAAACAATATGATTTATCTCGACCTCCCCAAAATAACCAAAATCTGACACGGTGTGAGATGTCTTTTTTAGCTGTTCTTCTGTCGTCATTTCCTGCTATCTTCTTCATAAAGACCGCGGTGAATTTAGTTTTAGGTTGGATATTCGACGGACATTCGCGGACCCGCCAGCAGCGTCAGTTTAACAGGGAGATCTTCTCCGCGAAACGAGGCTTTCACTTAGGGACCATTAACAAATGAGTTTTACAATTAGACAAGAAACATTTTCTTTTTAGTAAATCGACAGCTTCTCGATCGTGTGAATGTGAAGCAAATTCACTCTAGAGCATACATTTATTGAACACACCTCTTTTTATTGCATTTTAATACTTTAAATACGTTTTATTAATATTTTTGATGGAAACATTAGCTTATTTCTTCAATACCTTCCAGGTCATGTGACCGATTCGCTCAAAATCAATGTTGGGTCAAAGAACTACACTGGCTGCATAGGACACACCTCTTTTTATTGCATTTTAACACTCTAAATATTTACACACATTTATGCATTTAACCTCAGTCCCTTTTAGAGTTTTCACTAAAGGACATTAAACAGGCTGCTCAGGAACAGAAACTGTAATTGCAGTTTAAAGTCTGATTTGGAAATATAGTTTCTGTTATAAGTTTGTAAGCTGTATTTACATTTTTCATCTTCATTCTCCCCCTACAACATGCACCTAATCATCTTGGGTTATAACACTTCATGTCCTTTGTCCTTCACCTCACTCTTTACCAATTTAGTCCATGCTTTACTTTCTGACAATATTTACTTATTCCATTGTTACAATTAAAATGCTGGAGAACAATTTACACACTTTGAACATAGTAAGTCTTACCCCCTGATGCCACCGGAAGCGTCTGCAACAATAGTTGCTGCGCTGCGCTGCGTCCTCCTCCTGCGTCATAACCCACCAGGCGCGTTTCAAAACGTTGCGGAAGCGGAGCGTCGTATGTGCAGCCTCGCAGTTGTTGTTGATTTCAACACGAGTTTATTTGGGGGGTGGGCCTGGGCCGGATGAACGCTCCATTTCCTGCCTGCGCGGCGCAGCGCTGCGCGGTCTGGTGGAATAGCACCCATTGACTAGAGCCGCAGCGCAGCCGCAGCGCAGCCGCAGCGCAGCCGCAGCGCAGCCGCAGCGCAGCCGCACAGACGCTCACATTTCCCTGTGCGTCTTTTTCCTGTTGGTCCACTTTTCTTTTCTTCACCTTTGTGGCAGGTGGGCTCTTGGGGTTGGGTAGTGTTTTTGGTGGATTGAAGTACTTGGACTTGGACTTGGTGTGACCAGCAGAACGTTCCCGCTTGTTCCACTGTTCCTCATGGTCATCATCTGGCCTGCTAGTTTGTCCACAGTTTTTGTCCAGAATATGCATTGGCAGATTGTGTTGCTTAATGTGCTCTATATATCTTCCTTGTATTGAGGCATACATTTTGGAGACAAACTCAGCTGGTCTCAGGTACTTTTTTTTTAAAAGGATGGAGTGTTTGACCAACCCAAACCAGAGCTCAACATGGCAGTTGGTATCCCTGGTTTTATGACTTCCATCTTTTTTAGAGGTACCTTTTCTATGTCGCGACAGATCCCCAAGCAACAAACCACTCCACAATGGGAAGATCCCCATGTCGTTTTTTAACAGTGCATCAATGACACCAGGACAGAGGTAGTGGTTTTTTACATGAACAGCATCGTCAGAGAGAATGTCACTCTCTGCTTGGTCCCGTCTGACTTGAAAAGCTTGTGTAAAAGGGGACTTTCCAATAATGCTATGAGCATTTGTTTCCATTTTGCTTTCCTCCTCTCCCATTACATGTCCACTTTCCTCCAGTTTCAAGTCCCGAGTTTGCAAAATGCACTTGTCGAGGTACATTTTGCTCTGTTTCACCGAATGAGTGTACTCCTCTGCATCAAAAAACACACACATATGATAAAAAACATCAAGGGCTTCCTGCATACTTGTGCAGTTCAGGATGTACTCAAAACAGAATGTTGCATATTCCTGTGTGCCTCTGTCTACAGTTTTTTTTCAAAATGCTTGTGACACAGCCTTCATGATATGAGCAGAGCACAGATGCAGCACAGTGAAGTTAGGAATCAATTCAGTTTGTCCAGACACTATCTCAAATGCTCTGTCAAGGTACACTGACATATTTTCCCTGTTAAAAGACAGAAGCACACTGTTTATCAGAGCCCAACTATAATCTGTCTCAACCTGTGCTATCTTTCTTTTTGTTATGTAAGACAACTTTCTTTTAAATTCCATGAGCCAATGGGAAATAGATGGAATGGAATGGCTGTTGGTGATCAGTTCTGTGACAGGCAAGGGAGGCTTATCCTTACCCATTCCGGGCAAAACCAAAGCATAATACAAGACCCGCTTATTTTGATCAGGAATTTTCTGTATCACGCTGCCTGTGGCATCAAGGTAGAGAGTCGTAGGTGTTGGCTTTTTCAAGTGCTCAGTCAATATCTTTATTCCAGCATCTGTGTATAAATGTACAGCAAACGGATCAATTTGTAGGTGCTGAAGATAGCCTTTTGATGATGCATGACTGCTGCTCTCTTTGATTATTTTTTGATTCAACATGAGTTCAAGCATTATGTTATCGTGGAGCCTTGCACTTTTCTTCACTTCAGAGGATATTTTCTTTAACACGTCTTTGGTGAGGCTTCTGCTTATGTTACCAGCCATTATTTCCTCTACTAGTGTCTGTCTTAACATAGTGTAATAATAATTGCTGACACCATTGGTTAAGGCTTTGGAAATTGTTCCTCTTCTTGTGTATTTTCCTAACCCTAACCCTAACCCAACATTGATTTTGAGCGAATCGGTCACATGACCTGGAAGGTATTGAAGAAATAGGCTCATTTTTCCATCAAAAATATTAATATAAAATATTTAGAGAGTTAAAATGCAATAAAAAGAGGTGTGTCCTATGCAGCCAGTGTAGTTCGTTGACCCAACATTGATTTTGAGTAAATCGGTCACATGACCTGCAAGGTATTGAAGAAATAAGCTAATTCTTCCATCAAAATATTAATATAAAATATTTAGAGAGTTAAAATGCAATAAAAAGAGGTGTGTCCTATGCAGCCAGTGTAGTTCTTTGACCCAGCACTGATTTTGAGTGATGAGGTCACATGACCTGGAAGGTATTGAAGAAATAGGCTCATTTTTCCATCAAATTATTAATATAAAATATTTAAAGTATTAAAATGCAATAAAAAGAGGTGTGTCCTATGCAGCCAGTGTAGTTCTTTGACCCAGCATTTATTTTTGAGTGAATCGGTCACATGACCTGGAAGGTATTGAAGAAATAAGCTAATTGTTCCATCAAAAATAATAATAAAATGTATTTAAAGTATTAAAATGCAATAAAAAGAGGTTTGTTCAACAAATACATGCTCTAGCGTGGATTTGCTTCACATTCACTCGATCGGGAAGCTGTCGATTTATTAAAAAGAAAAATGTTCTTGTGTGTAATTAAAAGTCATTTGTTGATGGTCCCTAAGTGAAAGCCTGTTTCGCGGAGAACATCTCCCCGTCGTAATACAGCCAGCAGCAGGGGAAACTGACGCTGCTGGCGGGTCCGCGAATGTCCGTCGTCGAATA